>NW_024067809.1:0-300000 GCF_009389715.1 Phoenix dactylifera
GAGCTGAACTGGGAATTTCGGAGTCGGCTCATCCACTGAAGTCCGTGGATCCAGTTTTGAATTTTGTCCTCTCGAGTCGACTCGACTGTCCTGGGAGTCGACTCGAATCTCAGAGCCCAAACTCTCGATCCTCTGTCTTTTGGCTCGTCCAGTCTTGGAGTCGACTCGAACTTCCTTGGAGTCGACTCGGCTCTCAGTTTGCGCGAAACACAGCCTTCTGCAATCTTGGTGTAGCGCTGCCTTGGAGTCGACTCGAGCTGTCTGGGAGTCGACTCGAATCTCAGAGGCAGTAACTTGGTTTTCTGTCTGTTGATGGTCGCGGAGTTCGGAGTCGACTCGTGCAATGCGGGTCGACTCGAATCTCAGAGTCCCAAAAATGCTCTCTGACTTTTTCCTTGTATTCCGCTGAGAGTCGACTCTTGCTTTCTTTGGAGTCGACCTACCAACCATCGGAGTCGACTCGCGTTCCACTGGAGTCGACTCGAATCTCAGACCCGAAAACTGCTCTCTGACTTTTCTTCCTGTGACTCCTAGGAGTCGACTCATACTTCCCCGGAGTCGACTCGGTAAACATTGGAGTCGACTCGAATTCCTCAGGAGTCGACTCGAAGACTATTCTTTTGAATTTTTTTCTTTGATTTTACTCCTCCAATTTGAATCCTTTGAACTTTAAGCTTGGGCCAATAAATTGTAGCTTTCTTCCAACTTGAGAGCTTTGGAGGCCTTCTTGTGTTCTCCCAACTTGCTATGTTCCTTGCAAAAATAAATATCTTTCTCCTTGCAACATAAACATTAGTATCTATACTTCAAGGTTTTGTGATCATCAAAATCAATCTATGAATCAATCTTTGGGTCATCAGCATCCAAACCTCAGCCGTCCGCCTCTTTCCCAGTGATTTGCCCATGAAGCTTCTCAGACCCCAACCGCATGCAAGGATCCGTGATCTAATCTCCCGCATCCAGCTTCTCCAAGCGTCCGTGTGCAGCCAACATCAGCGATCCGTCCGCGTGCGATCCAACTTCTCCCAGTCCATTCCGCATCCGTTTGCGAACCTCCCGAGCCCCAGCATCCTGCGATTTCCGCATCTTTGATCAGTTAGCATCCGGCGTCTTCCAGATCTGCATCCCAGCTCCCACGCGATCAACGTTTTCTTCCGCAGGGTCCGCGTCCAACGCCCTGTGGTCGTTCCGCGTGCGTATCATACGAATCTCAGCATCCCGAGCCCAACATCCGACCGTCCGTGGCGATTCCACCGCATCCGTCTTCTCCGCATGCAAATCTCCCGTGTCCGTGCAACCTCCCAGTTCAGCCGTCCGCTTCATTCGCACGATTCCACCGCGTCCCAGCTTCCTTCAAGCATCCTCTGATCCGGATCTCAAGCGATGGAGTCCCAGATTTCAGATCTCCCGAGATCCCAGCTCCGTGATCACGATCCACCCGCGCTTCCCAGCATCTCCGAATCCTTCCACGATGGAACAGTAGGGAATCCCAAATCCCGCGAGCAACTCGCTGCCCTGTCGTCTGCGTTCGAAGATCCCGCATCCCAGCAAAGTCCCAGCCGTCTGTGAAGGATCATCCACATCCCAGGATCCACAATCAGATCTCCCAGGCGATCGTGATCTTCCAGAATCCTAGGTCCCCGCGTCCGCAGCTTTCAGAGTCGCAATCTCTTCAGCTCACTTGCATCCGTCCATCCATCCGTTCACGGTGCATCCAAGCGTCACAGCAGGCCCCAAGTTCGCGATCTCATCACAGCCATCCGCGCCCATTCCCTTGCGAGCATGAGGGCTCGCATGAACTATATGAGGCGGGCAAGCTGGGGAAGAGAGGATTATCCCTCATTCGAAAAACAGAGCCTCAGCCGGCTATTGAAGGAAAGGAAAAAAAAAAAGAAGGAAGGAACAGGGGATGCCCTGTTCTTCCGAAAAGAAAAGAAAAAGAGAGGGAAAGGCTTATATTTTAATGGAGGGCTAATATCTTGTGAAGGGTGATGGAGGAACCTTTGATGTCTTAGTTTCTTTCAAGTAAATTTTGAACATTGATCTCTTTGCTTTACATCGATTAAAATATTTTTGATTCTTGCATGCTTATTTATGAGATAGATCTTTTATGGTTTATATTTTTGATTCATGGATTGAGATGTTTGATTTGTTGTAGACGTAATCGGCACGATAAATACTTAGATCTTGAATTCATGTTTTCAAATTATATACTCCATGATTAGAACTATTCTATCTGATTGATCCTTAATCAAGAATCGTAGAATTTAATTGTTGAAAATAATATCATCGAAGGGGATTCCAGATCCCTACACCATCTTAATCTATCCAACTTTCAATTCTCTGTTTATTGATTTATTTTCTATTTGCAAAACATTATCTTTATCCACTAATTTATTGAATTAATTAATCTAAAATTATATTAAATAATCTAATATATATTTCGTTCTCTGAGGATTCGACCTCGGACTTCCGAGATTTTACTACTTGTACGATTCTCCTATACTTGAGAGATTAGTTTCGCGAAAATATTTTTGCGAACGCGTCACTAAGCATCATAGCTGGGAGGTTCAGGGGAATGCCCTGAATAATGTGCTCCATGTTCGTCCGATTCTTGTCTACCTAAAAATATGCTAGACAGATCGTTGTTAGAACCGACGAACAAAAGTTAAATTAATTTTACTCTTACCTTTCCTACTCGAAGAATAGTGGTTGTAAGAGGTCGATCCACAGGGAGGCGATTGGAGTTGCATAAAAATTAGAACATTCACTTGGATTCAAAATCGATTTTTGAATAACAAAAGAAAAACATGATGTCGGGATGATGATAGATTCTCTAATTTACCAGAGAATTTTCTTTATTTAAAAATAATAAAAAGCACGTACTTAGAAATCAAAGAGCATTTATAAATTCATGAAATGTTTAACTATTCAAAGAAAAATTTTGGCATAAATTAAAATGGATGAAAGCAAGTGCTAAGAAGATCAAAACCCTTAGAACATAAATTGCATAAAAGAAAATTTAATATATTGAATCAAAGAAGAATTAAAAGATTGCATAAAAAAACAGAAATTAACTTAAACCTAGAACAAGGATTGCATGAAAAAGAAATGATAGATTTGATAAAAAAAATTCATTACAAATAAAGTGGAGATTAGAAACCTAATGTTTCTTCCCTTTTACAAATAACATAAAAAAAAATATAAAACAAATAAGCTTCTCCCTCAACATAAAAACAATTTTTTTATTTCTTTCTTCCTCCCAAGAGAAACAGAGCATGCTCTGTTTCTTCTTTCTCCTTTCTTTGGGCTCGCCGACCACCCGCCCTGGACCCACCGGCCCACTCGCCGAGAGCTCCCCGCCTCCTCCTTCTTCCCCCTCTTCTATAGCCCTTGGAGACGTTGGGATTCCGAAAAAATCACGGCCGGCCGGACGCGATGCTTGGATCACGGAAGGCTGGGATTGCGTGATGCGGAGGATGGATGGATCGTCCGCGATGCTGGGGTTGAAATGGAGGGGCTGCATGTCATCCGGGATGCTGGGGTTTCCTTCACGGACGTGGGATCGTTGCTCTTCCCTTCTTTGGGTGCCGGATTGGAAGCGGGATCGATGGGGAGGAGCCGATCGTGGAAGGGATCCGGTGCGGATCGGGTGGAACACGGGGATGCTTGCTGGGAATCCAGAATGGCTTGAGATGCGGACGGGCTGGAATCCGGAAGAGGTGAGGATGCTGCGTCGGATGGGAAAGAGCCAGATCACGGGCGTGAATCTGGGAACTCAATGGTTGGCTGGATCGGGCGTGGTGGATTGGAAACGGAAGGAGGGAGAGGGCGGACGGTGAGAGGAGGCATTGATGAAGTGGAAGGAGGGATCTGCGGCTTGGATCCTGGCTGGAGCTGGGAGGAATCGCGGAGGCGCACGGACCGGCTTGATGCGGAAGGCGGGGACGCGGGCTTCCTTCTTCGGTTGCTGGGGAAAGAGGAGGAGCTTGGGGCCACAGTGCGGGATCCGTAGAGGGCGCCGTGGGACCGCTGCTGGGAGGAGCGGACGTGGGAGGCTGACGTGGCTTGCTGATTTGGGAGGCTTGGAAGAGGGGCTGAAGCTGGGGAGAGCTGATCTTGATCATTGGATGCGGACACGGAGATGCTCGCGATGTTGTGATATATCGCGGGATGAAGTCAGGATGTGCAGGCCCTGGAAAGATGCTGGCTTGACTTGAGCTCGGGCTGCCGGGCATTGGGCTCAAACCCAATATTATTGGGTTTCTTGGATTACTTGTACTCCAATACAAATACAACGTTAATTAGTTAATTTTATTATTAATGATTAGCCAGAATACTAATTAAGATGGTACGACGATTGCACTTTTGTGCTCTCATCACACCCCCCAACCAGCTTATTGCTAGTCTCTAGCAATTTAGGTGCGAACATGATAAAATAAGAGTACAAAAGTGTTGTTTATTATAAATATACTAAGATAAATACTCACTTTCGTAAAGCATTACGATTGCACTTAGCACGTGCAACAAGCCGTTAAACTCCTAGGTTACCCTAGTGGACGAGTGTTGTCTCGTGAGGGTTTGCAGTGAAGTTACCCACAAACTTCATCAGTCAGGAATTTCAATTTTTAACTCAAAATTTTAACAGGTATTACTGTATGAAACTAGAATTTCAAGGATAATAGAGACTCGTTGCTATTATATTTAAGCAGACTCTAACTCAAGTTTCATTACTCCATATCTATCTGCTAACAAGTCAAGAATGTAGTGAGGTGCAAGATAGTATCATATAAATGAGTGGCTTTCACTTACTTCCAACATGATCACTCCAATTTTCAAGACTTTCTAGAGTTAAATGGTAATGAACACCCCAGATTTATTTATTTATTTATTTATTTTATTTTATCTTTTTGAATGCTAAGAAGAATGACTTGTGTAATATCTAGCCTTATTAAGCTTTCTAGCTGATCCATGTAGCGAGTGTTAGGCCAATGACTCCCGATCCAGATGGCTCAGGCACTAGGTGTAGAAAACACCCTAACAGGCTTAATAACTCAAGTTAACTAGGCTTCAAGGCCAAATTAGTCACTCAGAGTTTTAATCTCAATCATCCTCACCTTTTTACGCGAACACTCGCTGCTTGTCAGGCAAGAGGCCCGATTACTCAGTGAGAAGACTTAAAATAAACTCATTATTTTTATTTTATTTTATCTTTTTTTTTGATTAGGGTGTCATCACACATATAACTTTAAATTATCCGAAGATTAAAAGTATTCATATTAGTTGCAAGTATACATACCCCACTATTCATGTGCTTACGTGTTGGTGCTAAATCATCTTGTTTCATATTAGCAGAAGATAGGTGGGATGAAAACTCAAGCTAGAACTGCTATCATATTTCTTAACTCAAAGCTATTGTCAAAGCAATTCCTAATTTGCACAGCCAAAAAGATTAGAGTTTGAGTTAAAAATTTGAACTCTCCTCTTTTTTTTCTTTTTTTTTTTGCATAAAAAATCAAAAATATTCTCACCCCCATACCTAAATCTAACATTGTCCTCAATGTTAAAGAAAATTTAAGGCAAGTAATAGGACAGAGGAGAAGTTACCTAATATGGATGGGTAAAGTGACAATTGGGGCCAAAAACCTCCAAACCTGCATGTTAGCAAATTTTATTATTATTATTATTATTATTAGTAGTATTTATTTATTTATTACTATTATATTATTATTATTGATTTTTTTTATAATATTTACATGTTGGGTTGCCTTCCAAGAGCGCTAAGTTTTATGTCTTCAGCCGGACAAAATGTAAATCCTCCTTTTTTTTCAACCATTATCTAAGAATGGTTTTGGAAGAGTCCGATGAAGAACAGTCGGCTGATGACGATCTATGCTCATAAGGGGAACAGAACTAAGGGGCGCATGCTTGACCCCTTCCTCGGAATGGGCAAGGTAAGCTTCTAGAGGGTCCTTATTATAAGTTTGTAAGAAAGTCTTCTGAACCAGACTTTCAATCATGTCAACTTCATTGATTTCTTTGTCGTCTGGTCGTTGTTTACTTATGTTGAAGACATTAAGCTCGACTTTCATGTTGCCAAAAGATAACTTCAGCATCCCATTTCGACAGTTGATCACAGCATTTGCTGTGGCTAAGAAAGGTCTGCCTAAAATTATAGGTGTGTGACTGTCTGGATGTATTGTAGGTTCAGTCTAAAGGATAATGAAGTCCACAGGATAGTAAAACTCATTTACTTTCACTATTACATCCTCTACAATCCCCTTGGGGTACTTCACTGTCCTATCTGCTAAGGAAAGGGTAATATTTGTAGGCTTTAATTCCCCCAAACCTAACTTTTGGTACACATAGTAGGGAAGTAGGTTCACACTGGCTCATAAATCTAATAGGGCTCTCTGGATGATCGTCTCTCCTATTTTTATTTCAATGGTGGGGCAACCAGGGTCTTTGAATTTCGGGGGCAATCTGTTGTTGAATGAGAGATGAGGCTTGTGCAGCCATAACAGCTTGCCTAGGAATACTGGTTTTTCTTTTGACCGTGGTGAGGTCTTTCAAGAATTTTGTATAGGAGGAAATTTGTCTTATGGCATCGAGAAAAGGTATATTTATTTGAACAGTTTTAAAGACTTCCATGATTTCATCAAAGTTAGATTGTTTCTTGGAGTCCTGAAGTCTACTGGAAAAGGGAACCTTGGGTTTGTATGTTTCTATGGATTCTTCCCTTTTTTTCGGTTTGTCCTGTTCTTGACCCCTCTTCTGAATAGGGTTCTTATCGGATTCAGTTTTATTTTCTTTTTCATGTTCAGGAAGTTGGACTTTATTGTCCAATTGCTTGCCAGACCTTAAAGTGGTAATTGCCTGGACTTCATAGGTCGGATTTCCATTAGAATTGATTTGATACTGACCTATCTGACCTTGATTTTGTTGTCTACTAGGGTTAGGCACTGGTTGACTAGGTAGTTCACTTTTCTTCCTATCCCCTAGAGAGTTAGCTATTTGGCTCAGACTAACCTCAAGTTTTGCAATTGCTTGCGCATGAAATTGGTTAGTCTGGGCTTGGGCTGTATTGGTCTGTTGTTGTTGCTTGATAAAATCTTGTTGTTGTTTCATCACATTAGCCATCATGGTTTCTAATTGTGAAGGTTGCTGTGGGATAGGGGCATTATAAGGCGGTACAGATGGAACCAAAGGTTGGTTCAATTGTGGTGGACCTATCCTGAGAAAGTTGTTCTGAAAACCTGGTGGACCACCTTGATGCTGAATAGGTTCATTTTGCTTGTATGAGAAATTTGGGTGGAACCTATTATCAGGGTGGTAAACTGGGCTGAACGAGTTGGGAGTGGGCTTCTTAGAGGCACTATATGAATTTAGAGCATTTGCTTGCTCGACCTTAATGTTGGGTAAACTAGGACAACACTCCACTAGATGCTCAGAACTGTTACACAAGATACATAAACTTTGTAACTCGTGATCCACTTTCATGACGGGATTTAACTCTTTATATGAACTTGAGCTAGTGGAAACAGTGAAAGCATCAAACTTTTTGCTTAAGTTGTTCATTCCAGTCACCAGATTGGACATGACATTTTTTAGTTCTGGGTCTGCTTTCATTTCATAATTGCCTGATTTTCTAGATCCGAACTCATCTCTATTTACTTCCTCACCATAGCTACTCCAATTTTGGGCGTTCTCGGCTAAGTCAACAAGAAATTCATAGGCTTGATCCGGGGTTTGGTTCATGAACCTACCTTTGTGCATGGACTCGATCATGTTTCTATGTGCCGGAGGTAGTCCTTTATAAAAGAAATGTACTAGATCAGCCTTGTCAAGCCCATAGTGCGGGCACTTGACCAAAAGATCATGGAATCTTTCCCAAAGTTGGAAAAATTCCTCCTCAAATTTTTCTCTAAAAGTTCTGATGGCATCCTTAATTTTTTCAGTTTTTACTATGGGATAGAACTTAGCCTTGAACTTCCTAGATAGTTGTTCCCATGATGTGATGGAATTTGAAGCAAGGGAATAAAGCCATGCAGCAGCATGATCCTCTAAAGTCATGGGAAACAACCTTAATTTAATACCCTCTTCATCTAAGTTTTGATTTCTAAACGTTTGACAGATTGTCAAAAATTTGTTTAGATGAATGTAGGGTTGTTCACTCTCGAACCCATGAAACTTGGGTAACATGTTTATTGTTGCAGCCCGAATCTCAAATTGGGCTGCATTATTGATTGGTAATACTATGCAAGTAGGGGGACTAGCCGATGCGGGTGCGAACAACTCATTCAAAGTTCTAATGTGTTCACCCATTGTAGAGATCGACGGTTGGTTTACAGTTCGCAGGTTGTGATGAAAAGTTCTGTCAATCTCAGGATCAAATTGGGTTAACTTATCCCTTAATGACCTTCTACCATGCATACATTTTCCACAACTTAATTAGACTCAATTTTTTAAACGAAATCCTAAAAGATAAGAAGAAGGGCTAGACCAAGATGACCACAATCAACACCACACAACAATTTGACCCTATTAGTCTTAGAGCTAAGTGAGGTTTAGACGAAGAGAGAAATTCCTCTGAATCAAAAAGGAAGGCTAGCGGTCAGATCTATCGGACGAATCCCCGTGTGGGAAAGAAAGCGAGAATCAGAATGACTGTGCCATTCTTTCCCATCACTCTGATTATCAGTCTTAGATGCACCAAAAAAGGCTCGAGCGAGAAGGCCTATCTTTAAGCTAAAAAAAGATGAGTTCCTGTGGTCTAAGCCCTCAAGTAGCTTCTTAAATCTAGTTGCACAGAGACTTATCAGGTTAAAAAAGTTCATGAAATTCTCTCTAGATTAGACAGCTCCTAATCTCCCTTTCAGATTAAGCTTGAGCTTACCAGTTAAGTGATCTAGTAACTAGTGACCAGGAAAGTCCCGGGATGTGCGGTGGTGCTAGAAGGGATACACCGATACCACAATATCCGTAACAGTTCTCACTGTTGTAAAACTTTCCTAGACATCACCAATTACTAAATTCTCACTGGAGTGGCTTTCAGCCGCTTCTTTCCAAGAGCCTAATTGAGCTCGAAAACCTAAGGCCAACGTCTAATTTGATTTTAATTTAATTTGGCTTAGGATAAGTATGCAAGGTGGTGATTTTTGGGCTAAGGACAGGTAATGACTTCCCGACCTTATCTTTTTAATGGGTTTTGCCCTTAATTACTTTATGCAAATGCTTAATACTAATGCAGCAAATAATCAATATTTTTTTAAAGTTTATGCAATGTCATTAGGTTGTATTGATTAAACGAGCAAGCAATTTTTTTTTTTTACTTTTACTTTTTTTTTTAAATTTTTTTTAAATTTTTTTTTTAGCAATAACTTGAATGTAAACTAAACACAATCCTTATGCGTCAGTCAATCTCCGAATGCCCGTTGAATAAGCTCTGGAGATTACTCCGTGAGGAGCCCCAATAAAGGTATGATAACCTCGGGGGATTGCACCTTATCAATTACTAGCAAAAATAATATAGATTTTTTTTAATTTTTTTTGATTTTTTTTTGATTTTATTTTTTTAAATTAAATTTCAAATTTCGAATTTCAGAATTCAAATTTTGAATTTAAATTTTTGAATTTTTGAATTTTGAATTTTTTTTTCAATTTTTTTTCGAATTTCAAATTTTAGAATTTAATAACTACAAAATTATTAACTGAAAATAATAAAAATAAAAACTTACTACCGGAGTGCGTTCACTCCGGGCATTCAAAATCCGATTTGATCTTCATGATCATTCTTGCTTCTCGATTTGCTTCCCCGGCAACGGCGCCAAAATTCTGTTCGTCCGATTTCTATCTACCTAAAAATATGCTAGACAGATCGTTGTTAGAACCGACGAACAAAAGTTAAATTAATTTTACTCTTACCTTTTCTACTCGAAGAATAGTGGTTGTAAGAGGTCGATCCAGAGGGAGGCGATTGGAGTTGCATAAAAATTAGAACATTCACTTGGATTCAAAATTGATTTTTGAATAACAAAAGAAAAACATGATGTCGGGGATGATGATAGATTCTCTAATTTACCAGAGAATTTTCTTTATTTAAAAATAATAAAAAGACACGTACTTAGAAATCAAAGAGCATTTATAAATTCATGAAATGTTTAACTATTCAAAGAAAAATTTTGGCATAAATTAAAATGGATGAAAGCAAGTGTTAAGAAGATCAAAACCCTAGAACATAAATTGCATAAAAGAAAATTTAATATATTGCATCAAAGAAGAATTAAAAGATTGCATAAAAAAATAGAAATTAACTTAAACCTAGAACAAGGATTGCATGAAAAAGAAATGGTAGATTTGATAAAAAGAAAATTCATTACAAATAAAAGTGGAGATTAGAAACCTAATGTTTCTTCCCTTTTACAAATAACATAAAAAAAATATAAAACAAATAAGCTTCTCCCTCAACATAAAATAACAATTTGTTTATTTCTTTCTTCTTCCCAAGAGAAATAGAGCAATGCTTTATTTCTTCTTTCTCCTTTCTTTGGGCTCGCCGACCACCCGCCCTGGACCCACCGGCCACTCGCCGAGAGCTCCCCGCCTCCTCCTTCTTCCCCTCTTCTTATAGCCCTTGGAGACGTTGGGATTCCGAAAAAATCACGGCCGGCCGGACGCGATGCTTGGATCACGGAAGGCTGGGATTGCGTGATGTGGAGGATGGATGGATCGTCCGCGATGCTGGGGTTGAAATGGAGGGGCTGCATGTCATCCGGGATGCTGGGGTTTCCTTCACGGACGTGGGATCGTTGCTCTTCCCTTCTTTGGGTGCCGGATTGGAAGCGGGATCGATGGGGAGGAGCCGATCGTGGAAGGGATCCGGTGCGGATCGGGTGGAACACGGGATGCTTGCTGGGAATCCAGAATGGCTTGAGATGCGGACGGGCTGGAATCCGGAAGAGGTGAGGATGCTGCGTCGGATGGAAAGAGCCAGATCACAGGCGTGAATCTGGGAACTCAATGGTTGGCTGGATCGGGCGTGGTGGATTGGAAACGGAAGGAGGGAGAGGGCGGACGGTGAGAGGAGGCATTGATGAAGTGGAAGGAGGGATCTGCGGCTTGGATCCTGGCTGGAGCTGGGAGGAATCGCGGAGGCGCACGGACCGGCTTGATGCGGAAGGCGGGGACGCGGGCTTCCTTCTTCGGTTGCTGGGAAAGAGGAGGAGCTTGGGGCGCGGTGCGGGATCCGTAGAGGGCGCCGTGGGACCGCTGCTGGGAGGAGCGGACGTGGGAGGCTGACATGGCTTGCTGATTTGGGAGGCTTGGAAGAGGGGCTGAAGCTGGGGAGAGCTGATCTTGATCATTGGATGCAGACACGGAGATGCTCGCAATGTTGTGATGTATCGCGGGATGAAGTCAGGATGTGCAGGCCCTGGAAGATGCTGGCTTGACTTGAGCTCGGGCTGCCGTGCATTGGGCTCAAACCCAATATTATTGGGCTTCTTGGATTACTTGTACTCCAACACAAATACAACGTTAATTAGTTAATTTTATTATAAATGATTAGCCAGAATACTAATTAAGATGGTACGACGATTGCACTATTGTGCTCTCATCACTCTATGATGACTAGGTCTTGCTCAGAAATGAGATCAAATCTCCCGCTCTTCGAAAACAAAATCCGACCTATGAAGTTGTGCAACAACCTCATCTCAGCTGAAAGAGAGCTTGCTATTACATTTTCGGAATAGTCGAAATCATCATTCTCAAGAATCAACTGTAGAGCTCTCAACTTGTTTTCAGGCTTTTCTGGAGTTGCACCTTCACAGGAGAGATGAAGCAACTCACTCAAACTTTCTTCTGAAATCCTAACCCTTACTCCTCGGACTTCAGATATAAGCCCTCCCATTCCAACTTTCAGGAAGGTATAGAACTCACGAACCAACCCTGGGTAGATCACCACATCTAGGAAGCAAAGATACTCCCATCCTTGCCTTCGGATCCAATCACCCAACCGGAACCCTTCTTGATCCAAAAACTCGGAGTGGATCCTTCTTCCCGTGGTAACCGGTCTCCCCGCATATTTTGCAAGTTGGACTGAAGGGGAGGGAGGAGGAGGAGGCTCTACACGTGTCTCACCTTGTGGAGGCACTGTAGAAGACTCTGTAGCATTTCTATCAACATGGGTTGTCCATGAAACCCTCCCGGATCGCTTAGCCACGGCTCGCTTGGGTCCCACTCCTTCAAGATCTTGATCTAACAGCTTGGGAAAGCTTCCTTCTACTGTTTGGAGATGATTGGAAGAGATTTGAGAGTGGAAAAATAGGATTTTTGGAAGAGGACAAGATGAAACAGTGCCCTAGAATGCTCATGGGTCCTCCTTTTAAAAGTGGGGTCCCATCGTTGGGTCGATCCCAAATTTTTCTTGGGTCGACTCAACGTTGGGTCGACCCCATTCTGGCTTGGGTCGACTTTAGTTCAGAAATTTTTCTTTCTCTTCCTTTTCCTTTTTAAAAATTCTTCCTTTCCTCCAAACCTTACAAATTCTGACTAGGACAATGATACATTAGTAAGGAATCTATAGATGACTAGTTTGACTAATGTTTCATAGGTTTTTTCGAAATGGAAGGAGAGTATCATGAGACAACTTGCTCCTTTTTATATCTCCTTAATCAAAAGGATCACATATGCCTAATTCCCTCCTAAGCATACAGAATCTATCTTCACTCAAAGGTTTTGTGAATATGTCAGCTAATTATTTTTCAGTACCAACATGCTCAATACATATATTCCCATTTTGCACATGATCTCTAATGAAATGATATCTTATTTCAATGTGTTTGGCCTTAAAGTGCTGAACTGGATTTTTAGTAAGGTTGATGGCATTAGTATTATCACACTTTATAGAAATATTATCCAATTTAACTCCATAGTCCTCTAGTTGTTGCTTAAGCCATAGTACTTGAGCACAGCAACTGCCGGCAGCTATATATTCGGCTTCAGCCATTGACAATGCTACTGAATTCTGCTTTTTGCTAAACTATGATACTAAGTTGTTTCCTAAAAAATGACATGTTCCACTAGTGCTCTTCCTATCTAATTTGCATCCAGCAAAATCTGCATCAGAGTATGCAAGCAAATTTAGACAGGAGTCTCTCGAGTACCATAATCCTATGTTTGTAGTTCCTCTCAAATATCTAAGGATTCTTTTAACAGTATTTAGATGTGACTCCTTAGGATCTGATTGGTATCTAGCACATATTCACACACTAAACACTATGTCTGGTCTACTAGCAGTAAGGTAAAGCAAAGATCCAATTAAAGCCTCTATAAAGCTTCATATCTATACTTTTTCCTTTTTCATCTTTGTCTAGCTTACTAGTGGGATTCATTGGGATCCCTATTCCCTTGTGATTTTCATTCCCAAACTTCTTTAATATTTTCTTTGTGTACTTAGTTTGATGAATGAAGATACCTTCTTTAGTTTGCTTGATTTGTAATCCGAGAAAGAAATTTAGTTCTCCCATCATACTCATCTCGAATTCTCCTTGCATTAAATTAGCAAACTCTTTGCAAAGATTATCATTTGTGGCACCAAAGATTATGTCATCTACATATATTTGTACCACTAGCAGATTTTTGTCTTTCCTTTTGAGAAAAAGTGTTTTATCTACATTTCCTCTACTGAAATCATTATTCAGTAGAAATTTGCTTAGTCGATCATACCAAGCCCTAGGTGCTTGTTTTAATCCATATAATGCCTTATGTAATTTAAACACATGATTTGGCAATTCATGATTCTCAAAACCAGGAGGTTGTTCTACATATACTTCTTCCTCTATAAAACCGTTTAAGAAGGCACTTTTCACATCCATTTGATACAATTTGAAATCCATGAAACATGCAAAAGCTAGAAGTAATCTAATAGCTTCTAATCTGGCCACGGGAGCAAATGTTTCTTCAAAATCTATCCCTTCTTCTTGATTGTATCCCTTAGCCACAAGTCTAGCTTTATTTCTTATAACTATCCCATTTTCATCTAATTTATTTCTAAAGATACATTTTGTTCCAATTACAGAGTTATGCTTTGGTCTCTCAGTTAATGTCCATACATTACTTCTTTTGAATTGATTTAATTCTTCTTACATAGCATTTATCCAATTGGTGTCTTTTTCAGCTTCTTCATAAGTCTTAGGTTCTAATCGTGAAACAAAAGCAAGATAATCATTTAAATTTCTAAGAGAGGATCGAGTTCTTACCCCTTGAGATGGATCACCAATAATTAAGTCTTTGGGGTGTCCATGTGCATACCTCCATTCCTTTGGCAAGTCTTGAGATTGTGGTGGCATGCAATCATTTTCTTTATCTTGATTTGGCACGTCATCAAGATTCAATTTTTCAAAGTCAATAATTCCTGCATCATCATCAAGAATATTTTCTCTCCTAGGAGAATCACTATCAGACTCATCAAAAATGATATTAACTGACTCTTCAACTACAAGAGTTCTTTTATTGAACACTCTGTATGCCCTGCTAGATGTAGAGTATCCTAAGAAGATACCTTTATCTGACTTGGCATCAAATTTACTTAGATCCTTATTGCCATTGTTTAAAATAAAACATCTACATCCAAATACTCTAAGATATTTAGCAGTTGGTTTCTTATTCTTCCAAAGTTCATAAGGAGTTTTCTTAGTTATTGGTCGTATTAAAACCCGATTTAGAATATGGCAAGCGGTACTTTTAGCTTCAGCCCAAAAGTACTTTGGAAGATTTAACTCGCACAACATTGTGCGTGCCATTTCTGCCAAGGTCCTATTTTTCCTTTCAATAATCCATTTTGTTGAGGCGTTCTAGGTGCTGAAAATTGATGTGAGATACCATTTTCATTACAAAATTTTTCAAAGTGTTGATTTTTAAATTCAGTTCCATGATCACTTTGAATTGCTATTAAGGTGAGCTTCTTTTCATTTATGATATTTTTATAATATTTAAAGAATGCTAAAAATGCTTCATTCTTATGTGCAAGAAATGAAACCCATGTATACCTTAAAAAATCATCGACTATAGCTAGTCCATACTTCTTCCCTCCTAGACTCGCGGTTCTAGTGGGTCCAAATAGATCCATATGTATGAGTTCAAAGGGCCTAGTGGTCGATACTATATTCTTTGATTTGAAGGATGATTTTGTTTGCTTTCCTAATAAAAATGGTCCACAGATTTTGTCCTTTTCAAAGGTCAATTTTGGCACATCTTTTATTAATTCCTTTTTAAATAGTTTTGATATTAAGTCCATACTCGTATGTCCTAGTCTACGATGCCAAAGCCAACTTGTTTCATTTTTCTTTTCTTCATTAGTAATTAAACATAATCCATTTTTCTTGCCTAATTCATGAAGATCTACCATGTAAATATTTCTTTGCCTTTGTCCTATAAGTACAATGCTATTATCTTTAGGATTTGTGATTATGCATACTGAGGCTTCAAATATGACTTTAAAATCTTTATCACAAAATTGACTTATGCTAAGTAGGTTATGTTTCAAACCATTAACTAATAAGACATTTTCTATAAAGGTAGATGGAGTAATAAAAATTTTACCCTTCCCAATGATATACCCTTTTCCATTGTCTCCATAGGTTACTACTCCACCCTTCTTAGATTCCAAGGTGACGAATTGTTCTACGTCACCTGTCATGTGTCTTGAACAGCCGCTATCTAGATACCATCGTTTATCCACCCTATTCGCTGCAAGACACCCCTGCAATCAAGATCAAGTATAAGCTTTAGGTATCCAAACTATGTTGGGTCCTTTAGGGTTAGTACTTGATGTTTCTTTTGGAACCCAAACTTTCTTGAATTTAAGCTTATAATTATTACTCAATTTGTTGTTGCTTGACTTTCTATAGTTACATTCATATGCTTTATGTCCTAATTTATTGCAGCAATGACAAGTTATATTTTCATTTTTGGCTTTCACAAATATGTTCTTTAAGTATTTTTATTTCCTATTTGTTTTATATCCTAATCCAGCTTTATCATATACGGCTTTTTGACTATCAAGAATCATATTTAATTTGGTTGAGCTAAGTGTAAACTTGTCTACTAAAGATTTATATTTTTCAGTATCTTCTTTTAACTTGACATTTTCAGCAATTAGATTCTCGGTTTCATTTGTGAATCTTCTACTTAATGTTTCATAGTTATTAGATAGTTTCAGCTTATCTTTGATAAGAGACTGATTTTCATCTTTTAGAACTTTATTTTTATTGATTAGTTTTTTGTGTTCTTCCATGAGTTCTAAAAATGCATCATGTAATTCTTCAACAGTAAAATCACATTCAAGTTCAGAATCTACCTCATCGTCATTAGCCATATGGCAGATTTGGGCCGTCTCTTGTTGATCTTCCTCTTCCGAACTTGACGCCTCACTTTCACTCCATTCAGCCATGAAGTTCTTCTTCTTAAGTTTTCTTGCCATCCACTTCAATTCCGGACAATCTATCTTGAAATGCCCGGACTTGTTACACTCATAACAAATTGGTGTTTCCTTTTCCTTTTCTTTGTTCTTACCCTTTTCTTTGCTTGAGCTACCTTTGAAGAAGGGCTTCTTTTTATGAAATTTCTTCTTTCCTCTCATAAATTTTCTGAATTTTCTTCCAAGCATAGCCATTCCTTCTTCATCAAATTCTTCCTCATCATCAGATTCTTCCGATTCAGTTTCGTGTTTTGGAGTGGTAGTCTTTAATGCAATGGTCTTTCTTCTCTTGACCTCATCTTCTGAATTTTGCCTCATGGTCAACTCATGGGTCATGAGTGATCCTAGAAGTTCCTCCAATTACAGTGTATTGAGGTCATTTGCTTTCTGAATTGCTGTTACCTTGGCCTCCCAAACTCTTGGTAGAGATCTGAGAATTTTTCGCACCAATTCAGGGTTAGTATAAGACTTTCCTAAACTCTTTAGCCCATTTATGAGTTCCGTGAAACAAGTAAATATTTCAGTTATGGACTCAGTGGATTCCATTTTAAACAACTCATACTTATGTTCTAATATGTTTATTTTTGACTTCTTAACTTAATTAGTTCCTTCATGTGTGACCTCCAGTTTATCCCAAATTTCTTTCGCGGAGATGCATGTAGATATTCTATTAAATTTACTTACATCTAGTGAACAGTAAAGCTTATTAATTGCTTTAGCATTTAGTTGTGCTAGTCTTCTATCACTCTCATTTCAATCTATTTCTGGTTTGGGAATGATTGTGCCCTCTATACTAATTGTGGGTGTGTGAGGTCCTTTAGTTATAATATACCATAATTCATAGTCTAGAGCTTGAATGAATATCCTCATCTTAGCTTTTCAGTATGTGTAATAAGTGCCATTAAATAGAGGAGGTCTATTTGTGGATTGACCCTCACTCATAGAATATCCTACTTGGGTTGTCATGATCTTTGTCTTTTGATTGTGAGATCAACAAAATACTATGTGAGCACCTCACTCTGATACCACTTGTTGCCCAAGGTGACAAGCCAAGAGGGGGGGGGGGGGGTGAATTGGTTTTTCTAAATTTTTGCTATCTTACTTTAGTCAATTGATGAGTGAGTGAAATTAAACTAATACACAATACAAACACACAAGAAGTATAGTGGTTCAGTGCTCTCCTAAGCACCTACGTCCATTCCCCAAGCGACCCCTTGGAAATTCACTATAATCCCATGGATTACAGTTGGATTGTTTTTCGGGCTCACAATCCAAAACCTTTACACTTTGGTTTTCCGGGATCACCATGAACCTATGTTGGTTTTACGGGCTCACCAACGAACCTTCATAATTGGTTTTACGGGTTCACCAATAAACCTACACCGTTGGTTTTGCGGGCTCACCAACAAACCTTTACAAGATGATTAACAAAAGAAAGAAGAAAGTTGAAGCTCCTAGATGAGCAAATATAACAATTATAAGCTACAAAGAAGAGTTTAGAATATAGTTATCGCTTGATGAAACTTCTCTCTTCTTTGTCAAGAATGCTTTACTCTTCAAAGGTGGATGGAGCTCTTAATATCTTTTGAAAACTGCTCAACCACTTCCTTTTGACTCTTTGAATGAAGCACTTGGATGAAGAAGATTAGGGCACTTGTCTTTCTTGTGTAAGCTTTGATATTTTGCAAAAGGATACTTTCTCTGATGAATAGTATCACTTTAAATAGTTTCCCTCATCTATTGGACAACCCCCATTCGTCAGAATTCAAAAACTAGCCGTTGCTTGCTGTTGGAAGGACAAAAAGTACTTCTGTAGAACTAGCCGTTATGCTTCTGCCCGTGCTTGGGTCGACTCAACTTTTACTAGGGTCGACCCAACTTTCACTTGGGTCGACTCATGCTACATTGGGGTCGACCCTCTCAGAAAACACAGAACCTTATATTTCAACCATTCTTCACTTGGGTCGACTCAACTCTTTTTGGGTCGACTCAAGGTTTAGTTGGGTCGACTCAAATTCCACTTGGGTCGACCCTCTCAAAGATTCCACAGAACTGATTTTTGAATGACATAGCCTTTGGGTCGACTCATGCTCAGTTGGGGTCGATTCAAGGTTGGGTCGACTCAAGTTCCATTTGGGTCGACCCTCTCAGGGATTCCAGAGACTTGTTTTCTTGAGGCTTGAAGATGGGGTCGACTCAACTTTCACTTGGGTCGACCCAAGTACTGTTCATCCGTGCCATTTTTGCAGAAGAGTGCCAGATGGTTTCTTGATGTGCCGGGGTCGACTTCACCAATCTTGGGGTCGACTCAATCCACACTTTGCTGCAACTTAAGGTTAGATTCATCCATATAATCAATGAAATGAACTTCAAACAATTTTGAATATATGTCATGGTGGTGCTACATACTCTAAACAATGAAAATTACTATTGTCCACTTAAGAGTACGTTTCACTTGAAACTTTGTCGAATTAGAATTTTGAATTCACTATCCCTTTTCTATCGCAAATTTTATCTCATTTTTAAACATTAAAATACATCTTGATCTCATTCTACTAATGTACCGAGAGTGACGAACTTAGTAATGATGTATCATATTACCTTGTAATATTTAATTAGGTATACCCTCAATGGTTGTGTTAATCATCAAAATAACACTATCATCCTCACCCTCTAATCTCACACCCCACTTAATCAAATTAAGTGGGGGGTGTGTGGCCACATAGATGGGAGTCTAATCCTCTTCCAAGGAGGATTAGGTGAACCCAATTCCTTCTTTCGTTCAAATCCTAATCTAATTAGGATTCAATTGAACCATGACTCAATTGAACTCTTCAATCCTAATCCAATTAGGAGCCATCTTAATTTGTTAGATTAAAATTAATTAGAACTTAAGAACTCCTAATCCAATTAGGACTTATTCAATTTTAGTCCTAATCCAATTAGGACTTTAGAAATCCTACTTCAAGTAGGACTCTAATTTAATTTGAAATCCTAATCCCATTAGGACACCAAGAATCCTACTCCAAGTAGGACTCATGATCAAGTCCAATTAATTAAATCTAATTAATTAAATTAAATTGCAATCCGATTGCAATTATTCTTCTTCAACTCACTAACTCTTAGCGGGTTAACCAATTATCAATCAAATTGATTATTTGTAATTCCTAATCACAATTCAACCATCGGATCGGTCAATACCTCTAATGTGTGTGACCCCATAGGTTCTATTCTGTCTGGTAGTAAGATATACTGCAATCTCTATTACAATATCATTGAAAACTCCTTTCAATGGGTTGGAACAATTCCAACTCAACTCGCCAGGGATCATCGATCATCAAGATAGTCCCTGTGAGTCTCACCATCCACCAGTGACACCTAGCAGCATGTAGTGGCAACCCAGCAGAATGGAATGATAAACCTCTAGGTGCAGTTATCGTATGATATAGTCCTTCTATCGTGGATCCTTACAGGACGGAGGTCATGGATAACTCGTCAAACCCCATCGTCTGTCATATGTCAAGATTTATTCGACTTAAGTTCGAGAGTGAAAAACTTCTTTTCCACTGTACATGCTACCCCGGCCGAGGATTTACGAACTCAGTCTCATAAATCACATAGAATCTCTCCTAATCTATCAAGGTCGATAGATTCCATCTAGATGCACCCCTACTCCTACAATGAACCTGCCAATCTGCACTACAAGAACCCAAATGGCTAGGGTCCCTGTTTATGTGCTCGTCAAACTACAGCAACCTCACCGTGAATAGCTGAGGCATCGTAGGTCAAATGACTAGTCATACAACTGCAGCATCAAGTAAGTCACTGACGAGTGGATAGACATCCAAGTGACTACTTGCTTTGGTCACGCTTAGTACCCTTGTTCTCTAACAAGCACTTGCACAATTGCTCCGGTGTCCCCACATTGTGGACTCAAGACTCGTCCATCAAAGAAAGCAATCTGTGCACTAATCTCAGCGGATCGATTACCGTCCTCGTGATGATCCATCGATCAGGAGTAATTCAGAAATTAATCACCAATGACACATGTCTCAAATTCTCAACTCTTGAGAATATGGTCATCATCTTATTAATTCCTTGGACGATTCATGGACACATAAGAACATAAATGATAAGAATGCCCAACTTAATAAATTCATAATTAGGTCAAGTACAAATTTATGTCCCAGAATATAATAATGTGTCTGCCAAATTGGCTTCTAGGATATACTTCTGACACATTTAACACATGATCTCTTATGAAGTGATGTCTTATCTTAATATGTTTAGTTCTTGAGTGTTGGATTGGATTTTTAGTTAGATTTATGACACTTGTATTATCACAATTTATGAAAATCTTATCTTGTTTAATGCCATAATCTTCAAGTTGTTGCTTGATCCATAAAATTTGAGCACAACAACTTCCGGCAGCAACATATTTGGCTTCAGCCGTAGATAGTGCAACCGAGTTTTGTTTCTTGCTAAATCATGAAATTAAGTTCTCTTCTAAAAATTGACATGATCCACTGGTGCTTTTTCTATCAAGTTTACAACCAGCGAAGTCTGAATCAGTATACCCTATTAAGTTTATGCTTGATCTTTAGAGTACCATAGACCTATATTTTTTGTTCCTATTAGATATTTAAAAATTCTCTTAACTATAATTAGGTGTGATTCCTTAGGATTAGATTGATATCTAGCACACATGCATACACTAAACATGATATCAGGTCTACTTGCTGTAAGATATAGTAAAGATCCTATCATACCTCTATACAGCTTTTGATCTACTGATTTACCTGATTCATCTTTGTTTAGTTTGCATGATGAGCTCATGGGAGTGCCAATTGACTTGTTTCCATCCATATCAAACTTCTTTAGCATTTTCTTGATGTATTTAGCTTGATTGATGAAAATTCATTCCTTGGATTGTTTGATTTGAAGTCCGAGGAAGTAATTCAATTCTTCCATCATACTCATCTCAAATTCACTTTGCATTAATTCAGCAAATTCTTCGCAAAGACGATTGT
The DNA here is from genome assembly GCF_009389715.1 of Phoenix dactylifera. Classification (NCBI taxonomy): domain Eukaryota; kingdom Viridiplantae; phylum Streptophyta; class Magnoliopsida; order Arecales; family Arecaceae; genus Phoenix; species Phoenix dactylifera. The sequence continues at coordinate 21,508 of NW_024067809.1, forward strand.
TAGTAGCACCGAAAATAATATCATCTTCATAAATCTGCACTACTAACATATTTTTGTTTTCCTTTTTCAAAAAGAGGGTTGTATCAACATTTCCTCTAGAAAATTCATGGTCTAATAGAAATTTGCTAAGTCTTTCATACCATGCTCTAGGGGCTTATTTTAGACCATAAAGTGCTTTATTTAGTTTATAAACATGATTGGGGTATTGATGATTCTCAAAACCAGGAGGTTGTTCTACATAAACCTCCTCATTAATATATCCATTCAAGAAGGCACTTTTTACATCCATTTGGAATAATTTAAAATCTTTATTACATGCAAATGCTAGTAACAATCTAATTGCCTCAAGTCTAGCTACATGAGCAAAAGTCTCATCAAAGTCTATACCTTCTTCTTGATTATAGTTCTTTGCTACTAGTCTAGCCTTGTTCCTAACCACAACTCCATTTTCATCAAGTTTATTTTTGTATATCCATTTAGTTCCTATTATTGAGTATTCAGTGGGTCTTTCAACTAAGTTCCATACTTTATTTCTTATAAATTGGTTAAGTTTCTCTTGCATAGCATTTATCCAATTTACATCACTCTCAGCTTCTTCAATGTTTTTAGGTTCTAAATGTGAAACAAATGCAAGATGATTATTTAAGTTTCTAAGAGAGGCTCTAGTTCTAATAGGTTGAGATGGATCATCTAAGATTAATTCTTTAGGGTGACCGTGAGCATACCTCCGAGCCTTTGTAAGCCCATGTTCGGTAATTACCTCTTCGCTTGTTGAAGTTTCTTCAACTTGCTTGGGTTCATCCTCTTGTAAAGTCATGTGATCCATCTTTTCTTCAATTATTCCTGCATCATCATCAAACACTACTCTCTTGCTGGAGGAAGCATCATTAGATTCATCAAAAACAATATGGATGGATTCTTCAATAATAAGGGTTTTTTTGTTGAAGACTCTATAAGCCTTACTTGATGTAGAATATTCCAAAAAGATACCTTCATCAGATTTGGAATCAAATTTACCTAAGTTATCTTTGCCATTATTATGAATGAAACACCTACATCCAAATACATGAAAGTAGTTTACTTTGGGCTTTCTATCTCTCCAAAGTTTGCAAGGTGTTTTCTATATAATTGGTCTTAATAGAACTCTATTTAATATATGACATGATGTGTTAATGGCTTCTCCCCAAAAATACTTTGGGAGGTCACTTTCACACAACATGGTCCTAGCCATTTTCTATAGGATTCTATTCTTTCTTTTCACAACTCCATTTTGTTGTGGTGTCCTAGGTGCAGAGAAATTATGAGTTATTCCCTTTTTACTACAGAATTCATCAAATAGATGATTTTCAAATTCCGTTCCATGATCACTCCTAATTGCTATAACTGAACTATTTTTTGTATTTGTTACCTCCTTGTGGAATTTCATAAAAACTGAAAATGCTTCATCCTTATGAGCTAAAAACATGACCCATGTGTATCTAGAAAAATCATCAACTATAACAAGTCCATACTTGTTTCCACCAAGACTTGTGGTCCTAGTTGGTCCAAAAAGGTCAATGTGAAGTAGCTCAAGGGGTCTAGTTGTAGAGACACAATTTATGGACTTAAAAGAACTTCTAGATTGTTTGTCAAATTGACATGCTTTACAGATTTTGTTTTTCTCAAATTTCAGCTTTGGCAAACCAATCACGGAATCTCTTTTAACTAATTTAGATAATGTATCCATGTTTGCATGACCAAATTTATGATGCCATAACCAACTTGCCTCTTTAAGCTTAGTATCATTAGCTACTAAGCAATGGCTGTTTCTAGCAAGATCTTCAAGATCTACTACATAAACATTGCCACGTCTTAGTCCTTTGAAAACTAAACTATTGTTAGTTGAGTTGGTTATGATGCACATAGATGGCTTAAACAATACGTCAAAACCTTTATCACATAATTGACCAATGCTAAGTAAATTGTGCTTAAGACCATCTACAAACCGAACATTATCAATAAAGTTTGAAGGTGTGATTTGTATCTTACCAATACCCATGATGTGACCTTGGTTATCATCTCCAAAAGTCACCACACCTCATTTCTTTGGTTCTAGGGCGAAGAATTGCTCTTTGTCATCCGTCATGTGTCTTGAGCAGCTACTATCCAAGTACCAACAGTTTTTATTGAGCTTGGCTGCAAGACACTCCTACACAAGGAAATCATATAATCTTAGGTACCCAAGTTTTCTTGGATCCTTCAAGGTTAGCTATGTTGGTTCCTTTTGGAACCCAAACCTTTTTAATTTTCTTTTAGCTTCTATTTTTCTATGGTCACACACATTAGCTTTATGTCCTACTTTTCCACAACATAAACAAGTTACATTTTTAGTTTTACTTTCTCCGACTTTTACAAAAAAAAATTTAAGAAATTTTTGCTTATTCTTTGGCTTATACCCTAAACCGGCTCTATTAAACACAACTCTTAGATTGTTAGAATCATTTCTAATTTTTCAGAGCTATAGGTAAACTTCTCAATAATAGGTTTATATTTTTCAAGTTCTTTTGTTAAGTTCAGTTTCTCGGTTTTTAGTAAGCTTAAGCCTTTTGTAAGGTTATCTTTTAGAGTTTGATTATTATTTTTAAGTTCTGAAATTTCTTTAGTTAGTCTTTCTTTGTCTTTAATTAGAGTATAGTTCTTTAGAGTTAGCAATTGGTTGCTTGTTTTAAGTTTTAAGTTCTCCTTAACAATGGAACCCTTTTCCATAATCAGATTGTCATTTTTATGACTGTAGGATTGATTAGTTAGCCTCAAATCTTTGTTTTTAAGATTTATTGATTTATACTCATCCATTAGCTCATTAAAGGCATCATACAATTCTTCAAAAGTAAAATCTAAATGAGTTTCAGATGTTACCTCATTTTCATTTGCCATAAATCAAAGATTTGCTTTTTTCTCTTGTTCCTCATCCGATGATGATGATTGATCGGAGTCTGTCAAAGTGGAGACAAGAGCTTTCTTCTTCTTATATTTGTTGCCCTTCTTCAGCAAGGGACAGTCGACTCTGAAATATCCCGGCTTCTTGCATTCATAGCATCCAATTCCCTCACTTTCTCTTTCCTTACCTTTATCCTTGTTGAAGGAACTTGAGAAACCTCTTTTCTGATGAAAGAACTTCTTCCAGTTAATGAATCTTCTGAACTTTCGCACGAGAAGAGCCTCTTCATCATCTCCCTCATTGTCTTCTTCTTCACTGCTGCTACTGCAAGATAGATCCTTGTTAGAAGAAGTAGATTTGAGGGCAATTACCTTTTTCTTATGGGAGGATTCTTCTTCGCTGTGTTGTTTCATTGTGAGCTCATGCGTCATTAGGGATCCAAGAAGCTCCTCGAGTGGCAGCTTGTTCAAGTCCCTTGCTTCTTGGATTGCTGTGACTTTGGCTTCCCATGACCTTGGTAAAGAGCGAAGAATTTTTCTGACAAGATCACTGTTAATATAACTTTTGCCAAGGCTTTTTAGGCCGTTGACAATATCAGTAAATCGAGTAAACATGCAAGAGATGGTTTCACTAGAGTCCATTTTAAATGGTTCATATTTATGAACTAGCATGTTAATTTTAGTTTCTTTAACTTGATTTGTGCCCTCGTGGGTCACTTCAAGTCTATCCCATATCTCTTTTGCAAAATTGCAAGTAGAGATTCTATTGAATTCATTATGGTTTGAGGCACAATAAAGAACATTCATTGCTTTAGCATTTAGTTGTGCCTTCCTTCTATCATTATCATCCCAATCTTTCTCAAGCTTGGGTATAGCAATGTTATCAACATAGATAGAAGGGATATGTGGTCCATTAATTATGATGTCCCAAACATCATAATCTTGAGCTTGGATAAATATCTTTATTCTAGCATTCTAATAGGTATAATTAGCCCCATTAAACAATGGAGGTCTATTGGTGGATTGCCCTTCACTAAAGGAAGACCCAAAAGAGGTTGTCATCTTAATCTTTGACGCTATTTACGGATTGGAACACCAATCGATATGAGAGCACCTACTCTGATACCACTTATTGCCCAAGGAGACAACCCAAGAGGAGGGGTGAATTGGGTTTGGATTAATTATTGACAAATTAAAACTTGATGAGTAATTATTTAATTCTAATGCAAGCAGGTTAATTAAGCTACTTGATGAGGAGATTGGAAGAGACGAATAGCCAATGCAAACACAAGAAAATTTTATAGTGGTTCGGAGCCAACCCTTGCTCCTACGTCCACTCCCTAAGCTTCACTTGGAAGTTCACTATAATCCCTTGGATTACAGCCGGTTGTTTTACAAGATCACAACCCAACTTGTTGTTTTCGCGAGATCACAACGAACTCGGTCAGTTTTCATAGGCTCACCGACTAGAGCTATCCGATTGTTTTCCTAGGATCACAATCAAACCCTTACACCGTTGGTTTTAACTTTGGCTCACCAACAAACCTTACAACCCTTGATTCAATCCCCTGATTGAATCAAGTAAGAAAAACAGTTTAGGGAAAGATACAAGGAAAGCTTGTTAAAAAGCAAATGTGAATCAATATGAAGAGAGTAAAGTTAGAAGCCCTCAAACAGATTTCGGAAGAGGAAGAAAGGGCTTCTCGAACTCTGAGTCTTCTCTTTGAATGCACTGAAGATTTGATGTCAGAAGAAGAGCCTTGAATGCGAAGGAAAACTTCAAAGAATGAATTAAATGCATTTCTTCCTTCTTTTGCTTGTCTTTTCTCTCAATGGACTCTTGGTAGTTGGAAACGACTTAATGCACAGATGGAGTAACTCTCTTGTTGTCTACTACTATTTACTCTGGCTATTTAAACAGTTCTTTTTAAAAAATAGCCGTTAGACACTGATTTGTAGCCGTTTTGTACAGTCTGCACCTCCTGATAATGTATCCGTTGGGATTGGAGTCGACTCGCTCGATCTGGAGTCGACTCGGCTGTTGCTGGAGTTGACTCATGCTTTACTGGAGATGACTCCTCCACTGTTCAGAATTTGAATTAAAGTGCCGTCCCAACCTGGAGTCGACTCCGTCCAACACTGGAGTCGACTCGCCAAGATCTGGAGATGACTTGGCATTTTGGAGTCGGCTCGTTCTCAGGATTTCAGAGATCTATTTTTCTGCATTTCTCTCTCGAGTCGACTCGGATCCTCTTGGAGTCGACTCGGCTCTCAGAGCACAAAAAACCGATCCTCTGTCTGTTGATCTGAGCTGCCTCGGAGTCGACTCGCACTCTGTTGGGGTCGACTCGGCTGACTTGGGGTCGACTCTCGAATTCTCGGAGTCGACTCGTTCACAGGGTCACTGAGTTTGGTTTTCTGCCTTTCAGTCCGCTTTCCTCTGAGAGTCGACTCTGGCATGATTAGGAGTCGACTCGCCAAACGTTGGAGTCGACTCGCATCCTTCTGGAGTTGACTCGGTAACAGGGTCTAGAAAATACCTCTCTGTCTTTCTGTCTGTTACTCCTTGGAGTCGACTCGGATCTGTAGAGAGTCGACTCGTCAAGCATCGGAGTCGACTCGAAGCCTTCTGGAGTCGACTCGGTAACAGGGTCTGAAATTCATCTTTCTGTCCTTCTGTCTGTTCTCAGTCGGAGTCGACTCGTAGTGTACCGGAGTCAACTTGAGCTTGTGCCAGACCCTCTGAAATATTTAGAGTCAACTCGTAATCTTTCGGAGTCGACTTGAGCTTCAGACTTTGGCTCAATTGAGTTAAACACTAAGCCAAATTACTTTGAACCAAGGCTCGATGCTCTTAAAGATAAATTCACATATATTCGCCTGAAACACTAGATTGAATTCATTAGTACAACATGAAATATACTCAAATGCTTTGAGCTCATCAAAATCAAATAGGGGTATAATCAATCACTCCACAAATACTTCGAAGAGAGGCACTTAGCAAAGAGGTATATGTATGCAATGTGTCAGCACATTGCCTAGCCTCGCCATGCCATGCGCATGTCCATGGCATGACCAGCCAGTCGCACCGAGCCGAGCACGCATGTGTGGGTGTGTGGTCATCTGCCCACTTGCCTCAAAGCCTGATTAGGGCTTTCTGGGAAAGGATTTCCATTTAAGCAAGAAGACTTACTTTCACATATCCGATGTAGTACTAAAAGAGAAAAGAGCTTTAAAACCTTCGAAACAACTAACAAATAAAATTAAATCTTTTCAAAAATTAAAATTCCAAAAATCCCCAATAAAAGATTTAAATTTTGAAAAACATAAAGAAGAATGTCTCGGTAGCTTATAATGTGCAATGGATGAGGTATCCTATGGACTTGAACCTCACTTAGAATTGATTGTATCCATTTGAAGGAGCTATAGTGTTTCAGGCTTCTTCCATCATACTTGAGGGAGACTCAGCCCTTGTGATTGGATAGATTCAAGGTGGCACCAGTGATGGTAGAGGGGGCCACCCCCTACTTTGGGACATACGGGCTATGTTGAGTGGTGGCATGGCCTTACATGCTAAGCATATTTTTAGATAGACGAATGGAGCTGTGGACTGGCTGGCGTCATATGTGGTTAGTCATTCCGGAGGTACCTTATAGGTTGGAGAAGCGAAGCTGCCTAGAGCGCTCAAGAATTTGTTGTTTTCTAACCTTATTGGATGTATCCATACTAGAACTGTATGAATCATCCATGATAGAAAAAAGAAATTATAGTGGATTAAATCTTGAACTAGATCCTTTAACTCAAACTTCTACTCATCACACACAGTATGAATCAACTAGATTTTTATGTAATTAGCATCATTAAAAAATCCTGCAATTAGTACCTTATTTTTTAATGAGAATTTATTAGGATTAGCCCAAACCTCTAGTCACTGCATATACAACAATTCTCATGTAGGTAAGCCCTCCAAGGATATTTGTAACCAATACCTTGCAATTTCTTATCTTGAACTTATTAAGAGTACAACTCAACCTTTTCAAATTTACTTTGTCACTAATATGAACACTTATCATAGGAATGGGAGGCATTACATTTCGAGAATGTATTTTGATACGATCACTAAATCAGCTTTGTTTCTATCACATTTAATTTTTTCATGAAATTTTCAATCATAGAGGTTGAGTATCCACTATTGGTAACCAAGTTGTGGGCTTAAGCCCCATTCTTCTTAATGATTCTTGGATTCTACTCCTACACATTCCCTTAGTTAATTAATCTACCAAGTTTTTCTCAAACTTACAAATTCTAAAAAAATAATATTATTCTTTTTGAGTTGTTTTACAAATTTATGATAAATTCGGATAGACCGATTCAACTTTTTATTAGTACTCTTTTGATTAGTCAGTTCTACCATAGCTTTATTGTCACAATGAATTGATTTGGTCAGAACTAGCAAGGTATTAAAGGTAGCTCTGAGCTAAAATTTTTAATCCGTTCTACCTTAGTACAGGTGGTATCTAGAGCCATCAACTCGATCTCCATGAATATCAGGATTTTTCTGGAGATCCCCAAGCTACGATAGCACCACCAAGGAGTAAAAGATATCTAGTGGATAATTTAAGATCAAGAAAATTAGTAATCCAATTTGCATCACTGTAACCCTCAACCACCTCAAGATATCCAGTGTACAATAGAGATAGATTATAAGTTCCCTTAAGATATCGAAATAGCCTTTCAATAGCTGACCAATAAGATTGATTTGTATTTTGGGTATTTCTGCTTAGTCTCCCTACAACATAAGCAATATCAGGTCTTAATCTCTTTGCCATATATAGAGAAGAACCTATGATTTGGAAGTATTTGATTTGATCAATTAGTTCACCTATCTTTTTTAAAATATATATTTGGATCATAAAAGGTAGATACAACTTTTTAACTAGAATATCCAAACTTTTCAATCATTTTCAACTTTGGATAATATACAATTTTTTTTATCACTAATATTTGATTTTGAGTGGCAAAATAATCACTAATAGTCATCTTTTTCTGATGAAGAAAATTTCATCACCAAAATATTTATGACGAAAATACTTCTGTCATGAAAAAAATACTTTTGTAGCAAAAAATAATGCACATGATCCTTAGATCCGACTTTTTGTGACAAAATAGATATTTAGGCAGCGTCATTTATTCATTTTTAGTGATGAATTATTTTGTCATGAGTTATATATATGTTAATGATAATATTAATTTCATCATAAAATGTTGAATATTTTGTGACTAATTATTATTTTTGTTATAGATGACATTTAGTGATGGGGCGTTGGCTAACCTGGCGACAAAAAAATATTTTTTAGCAATAAACATGTTTTGTAGCTAAACGTATAAATTCTTGTAGTGGGCTTCTTTTTTTTTTTACATTCAGAGGCACTTTTCTATGCTAGCAAAGACATTTTCATATAGTATTAAATCAAAATTAAGGACAACTAAGAGACTAATTACGTTAAAACTAACCTAAAAGGGTGGTGGGGAAGAGTGCATGTCCCCTTTCCTCCCCCTTAGAACCCCTGGGACTCAAGAGGCTAGGTAGCTATGCTCTATTATGTTATGCTACAAGCTAATAAAGAAATTAGACTAATGAAAAAATACTAAGAAAGAGAAAAGAAAGGGAAAGGAGGGGAAAGAAAACTTGAATCTCTATGCTCTCGCTGAAATCTCCAGTGCCTCCAAAACCCCCACATCCTTTGGAGCCACAAAGAATTGTTTTTGTGGCTGCCTTTCGACAAGCAAACCTTTAGGGCTTGTTTGGTTCGCGGGAAGCATTTTTCCTCCTAGGAATATAATTTCTGGGAAGCAGATTTCTAGGAAGAGGATGCCTAGAAAAGTACGTTTGGAATGTTTGGTTGACCATGGAAAAGTGACAAATTTCTAAAGTGCTTATGTTTGGTTGACCATCCACTTTCCTGGGAAAGTTATATATAATTCCTATTATACCCTTAATAAAAATTAGGTCTTTAATGCCTCTTTAATGCTTCTTTAATGCTGAAGGGCCTTTTTAGGAAAAAATAAAAATGGAGTGATTTCTATCTCATGGGAAAGTAACTTTTCCATGTTTCTCATAGGAAAGACTTTTCCATGAAATATGGAAATCATATTCCCATGGAAATACAACTTTTCCATCTCTCTTCTTTGAAAACTCCAACCAAATAAGAGGCATCTCATTACTTTTTCGTTGACCACACATTCCCTCCTTCTTTTCTCGCGAACCAAACGAGCCATTAGTTCTCTTGCCAAAGCTTTCTAATAGGCTTCTCGCTAGAGATTGTTTAGTCGCTTAATATTCGGCTCCTAGGGGCAAGGGCTGTTTACATAGGGCCTCCTAAGAGGCTCTTCGACTTTGTGCAAGTAATGCGACACCAAAGAAAAGAACTGGAGAAACACGATGGAATGGAAGGTTGTTGTAGAAAGTTCGTGAAGATTGAGGAAGGGAAGTCAGTGGCTAGGGTTTCAACTAGCCCCTCCACAGAGGCGAAGGAGGTCATGATGGAGGCTGATCGGCCTGATTTGGTAAGGGTTCCTCGCCGGGCACCTTGAAGGTCCTAGATCTGAAGCCAAAAGGGACGAACGGCTCGCCTCCACAGAGTGCTTTGAGGAGGAACAGAGGTAGGGCACTTGAAACCACCAAATCATGGTCTCGAGTAGTTTAAGGAGTTTGTCGTTTCAGATGGAAAACCTCTAAGGCCACGACTAAGGAGGTGGTGTCCTTGGAAGAAAATTTTACATAAATGGTGGCCTTCTTCGACGAGATCATCAACAAGGCGTGTGCTCGGTGGAAGGCAGCACTGGCGGGTAAGTTTCTTGGCAAAGGATTCCCTTTACATTTTGTTTGAAGAGAGATGAGAAAGTGGTGGAATGTGGAAGGGAACTTCCAGGTTTCATCGCTGTTGAATAGGGTTCTTGTTGAAATTCTATTTATACAAATTCTCTATTCTGGATAAGGAGAGTTAGTTTCAGTTGAAACAGTTGGTTCTCTTAGTTGGTTTCAGCTATTCAGTTACACCAGAATTAGTTAGTACTATTGCTGCATCAATTAGTCAGTTAATACTGTTGCTGCATCAGTTAGTTAGTTAGTATAAAGGCTATATAAACAAAACAGTGTGGTAAGTGAACTTCTTGTATTCTAGTATTTAGAAAGGAACAACAATCTTTTCAGTCCCAACTTTCTTGTGTTTACTACTTCCTTTTATCTCTCGATCAAGCTTTGTTTCTCACTGCTATCTTCTGCTGTCAATTCTTATTTATCTTCTGCTATTTTCTATAAACCTCAGCAGATTTTGACATGGTATTAGAGCAAAAAATGCTTTCGATCATGTTTGAGTCGTGTTCTTCCCCATTGCAAAGCTTCGTCGAAGACCCAGCCAGCCCCTACTTTCTCCATCATGGTGATAACATAGTTGGTTTCACTAGTACTGAATGAAGACAATTACTCTACCTGGAGCCGATCCATGATCATGGCGTTAAGTGTCAAGAACAAAGAAGGATTCGTCGATGGGAGTATTGTTGAGTCTCCACCGAATGATCCAAAGTACATAGCATGGAGACGATGCAATATGGTGGTCTCCTCATGGATTCTGAACGCTATCCCAAAGGAGATAAGTTTGAGTGTGATCTATATGGATTCAGCCAGAAAGATATGGCTCGAGCTGAAGGAAAGGTTCAACTAGAGCAATGGCCCAAGGATCTTTCAACTGCAAAAAACCATTTCCTCCCTTTCACAGAATCAAGGATCTGTTATTGCATACTTTACTCGACTAAAGGGTCTTTGGGAGGAGTTATCAAACTACAAACCTCATCATCAATGTCCCTATGAGTCTGAAGATCAAGTAATGCAATTTCTTATGGGTTTGGATGAGTTCTACCTAGCAATCCGAAGCCAAATCTTGCTCATGGATCCTATTCCACTGATCAATAAGGTGTTCACCTTGATCCTTCAAGAAGAAAGACAAAGAGAGGTATCAGCAATGTCTCAAAGGTTTCATTGTGCCATTTGTACATCTTGCCAAGCAACATAAACTGAAGTTTCCACAATCTGAACATGTATCACAGTCTCCTTTTGATTTGCTTCATTGTGATATTTGGAGGCCTTTTTCAACAGCTTCCTTAGATGGTTCCAAATACTTTCTCGCTATAGTGGATGATTTTAGTAGAGCTACTTGGGTTCATCTGATGCACTCAAAGTCACAAGTTCAGTCAATCATGCAATCCTTTTATTCCCTCATTGAAACTCAATTTTTTGTCAAATTTAAAGCAATTAGGTCTGATAATGGTCTAGAATTTAAATGATAGATTTCTACTTGTCAAAGGGTATCATTCATCAAGTCACATGTGTTGAAATCCCTCAACAAAATGGGGTAGTAGAAAGGAAACATCAACACATCCTTAATGTAGCTAGGGCGCTAATGTTTCAAGCCAATGTTCCTTTGAATTTCTGGGAAGATTGTGTCCTTACTGCTGTGTATCTCATTAATAGAGTTCCAACTCTCAAACTTTCCAATAAATCTCCTTATAAAATTTTATTTTCTTCAAAGCCTTCTTTTTCTCATTTGAAAGTGTTTGGTTGTTTGTGTTATGCATCCACAAAATAGGTTAAAGTTTGACCCTAGAACTAGGCAATGCATTTTTCTTGGATATCCTCATGGAATGAAAGCTTATAAGCTTTATAATATTCAATCCAAAAGGACTTTCTTTTCTAGAGATGTTGTGTTTCACGAGTCCATATTTCCATTTAAACGTAGCCTTCTTATATTGTATCATGTTACTCTTCCTTCCTCCCTTTCGTATTATGATACTATCTTTTCCACATCTTCTAATGTTCATGATGATTCTTGTTTCCTTCAAACCACTTCTCATACTACAAATTTGAACAATCCTAGTTCTGAAACATATGTTCATTCACCAAATTCTCCCAATATTCTGAATCCTAGCATGGCATCTCTTGAACCTGCAGTAGAACTACATTCAGCCTCTTCCCCTGCAGCAGTTCAAGTAAATCCCTGCATTCAAAATCAACCATTTAGGAGGCTATTTAGAATTAGACATTCCCCTTCTTATCTTCAAGATTACCATTGTAATATGGCTTCAAATTCCCCTCACTCTCAATTGATCAACCAGCATTCAGAGTTCTCTACAAAGCAAGGTAAACGCTATGACATTTCTCATTTCTTGGCTTATGACAAACTCTTATCTTCCCATAGTGTTTATATGCTATCCATCTCATCACACGTTGACCCCAAAACCTATGGTCAAGCATCTAAGTCTGCTGAATGGCGAGCTGCAATGGATGATGAGTTGAATGCTCTTATCCAAAATAATACTTGGATCGTCACTGCCTTGCCCAAGGGTGCAGAAGCTGTAGACTGCAAATGGGTCTATAAAACAAAATTCAAAGCTGATGGCACAGAGAAAAGAAAAAATGCAAGATTAGTAGCTAAAGGCTACACTCAACGAGCTAGCTTAGATTACCAAGAGACGTTTTCTTTGGTTGCAAAGATGGTTACAGTGGAAACATTATTAGCAGTGATTGCTGTCCATAATTAGTGTTGCTGGTGGTCCAAACCGAGAACGATTGGCACAGCGGTGTGAACGGGGTTCCGTCTGAGTCGCCTTGGTTGGTATTGATTACGCTCCACTTTCCACCAGAAAACCTGCAAGCAAGCCTCGCACCACCACTGGGGTAGTGGGGGCCCTCCGACGATCAAGTCAGAGGAGATTGGAGGAGAAGGAGAGATAATTGCAGGTAGTAGGAGAATGCACTGGAAGTTCTTGCTTACCTCCCCCCTTCTCCCCCCAGCCGCATATATACCAGGCTGGGGGGTCCTTCTGGGGGGTTGATCATCGTGTGGCACGATGGAGTTGCCACTGACATGGCCGTTACTGGGCGTCGTGGGGTAGCGCTGGGTACGGCCATGACAGGGCGTAGTGGAGCTCCGCTTTGTACGGCTGTTACAGGAGATCGTGGAGCAGCGCCGGATACGACCGTTGTAGGGAGTAGTGGAGCAGAGGGTCGCGGCGTGCTTCAGGGGAACAGCCTGTCGTTGTCGAGAGATTGCCGACTCGGGGTCGGATTGCTGGATCCAGGGGGCAGCCGACTCGGGGTCGGGCTGCGAGGCCGAAGATATCCGACTCGGGGTCGGGTTACTAGATCAAGGGGCAGCCGACTCGGGGTCGGGCTGCGAGGCCGAAGATATCCGACTCGGGGTCGGGTTACTGGATCAAGGGGCAGCCGACTCGGGGTCGGGCTGCGAGGCCGAAGATATCCGACTCGGGGTCGGGTTACTGGATCAAGGGGCAGCCGTAATCTTCTAGGGCGCGCGTGCCGGTCACGTGGGGCATGGTGGCTGAGTTTCCCCGTAACAGTAGCCCCCCACTTTCGAGCCTGGAGCCAGAAGGGGAACGGGTGAAGGAAGTGATGCTTCGAGATTGTCGCCATCCCTCGGAGAGGCGCGCGCGCTTCGAGCTCTCCGCCTTCTTTATGGCGTATGGCGGTTGTTGCTGACCTGGCAGTCTGAGGATTTCGGCGGACATCCTTCCTTAATGGCGTCGATTTGCCTTTGGGGCGCGAGCGACCCTTCGGCAGCCAGGCGTCCTCTGGCGTCACCGAGGCGTCACCCACCTTTCCGCCTATTTAACCGGGGGTCCTCCTCCGTCCGCCTTTCTCTTTACAGACATCTTCGAGTTTCTCCTTTGCGCTGCCGTCATCGCCGTCGGACTGTTCGCTTGCTCCTCCTTTGACGCTCTCGGAGCCGTTCTTCCTTCTCTTCCGGTGAGTTGCTCCATTCTTTAATTTAGGGCTCTCCATACTCTCCTTTTGTATTAGTGTACTCCAGTCGTTCCGGTCTTTTCCCCTTTCTCGACCCTGTCCTGACCGTAGATTCACTGGCCATTAGGGATGGGCGAAGTGAGAGCAGACCGCATTAAGTCGGAGTTGGCCGCCGAAGACCTAGATAGGTTCGTGGCTCGATACCATCTTTCCGAGGCCTGCAATGTTACGCTCCCGGGGCCTGAGGAGAGGATGTCCCACCCTCCTTCGGGGAAGGTTGCCATCAATGAGGGCATTCTTCAGGCCGGGTTCCGCTTTCCCCCCTCGGACTTAGTTCAGGTGCTTCGGGGTTTAAGAGTGGCGCCGACGCAGCTGGTGCCGAACTCATGGCGCGCCCTGACAGCCTTTCAGGTTCTCTGCCGCATGCACGAGGTTCCCGCCACCCTGAATGTCTTTTGGGAATGCTACGGCCTGAGTGGCCACCCCCAGGATAAAGGGTGGTGGTGCTTTGCGGCGCGGCGAGGGTGCGGCCTCGTCAAGGAGGCTCCTACCTCCATCCACGGCTGGAAGGAGCGCTTCTTTTTCGTTGACGCAGATCCCTCTTGGGGAATCAGGGCAACCTGGGAGACGCCGATGAAGTCCCCGATTGGCCTATCGAGGTTGTCGAGGGAGGAATCCGATGGCGTCGCCGTCTTGAAGGAGTTGGTTGCCGAGGGCCGGCTCCCCCCGGTGGCTCGCCTTATTTCCGAGGATACCTTGGTGAACGTCGGTCTGAGCTCGGTCCCCACTGACCGTGAGCCCGCCACCATTTCTTTTTTAGCTCTCTTCTCCTCTTTCGTTTCGTTCTTTCCTTCAGTTTCTCAACCTCCGACCACCTCGTCCTTTTTGCAGAGATCGACGACGTCATGCGGTCGGACAAGGCAACGGCTGTTGGTAGGGCGTCCCTACTGGAAGCAGTCCGGAGGAAGAAACGAGCTCCTCCGAGCGGGGCTCCACCGGCGAAGAAGTCCCGCCGGCAGGCGACTCCGACGCCGACAGACGGGTCCGGACCCACCGATCAGGGGGACGCCGCGGGCGCGGACCGGGAGTTGATGCTGTATCAGCCCTCCGATGCCGAGACTACCGTTTCTCCGGAGGCATCACCCGGGCGCGCCCGAGATGGACGGGTCGGACGTGATCGGTCCCCAGCCCAGCCTTCGACTCGGTCGGCTCCGGATGATACGAGGAGGGACGCGCCGAGGCCCCGGCCGAGCGGGACCCTGTCAATTCCAGGGGCGGTCCCCGCCCCGAACATGGTCAGCATGACTCTTCCCCAAGCGATGGGTAAGGGTAAGCTGCAGAACCACCGTCCGACTCCGGGGAGAAGTCGGGGTCGGCCTTCACTTTCGCCGGCGCCCGAAACCTCATCGAGACGGTGCAGCTGGAGAAGGACCGCAGGCGGGTCCGGGAGATGAGGGTCCCTGACGTTGGGGCTGCCAGCTGCGTCTGTCTCATGTCGGTGAGTGCTCTTTTGGTCACTTTCCTCATTTATAGGCTCTGTTGATCCCCGCCTGACGCCCTCGTTTTTCCTATCTCTTAGCTCGCCCAGTACATGATCCGCCTGGAGGAGTGCTACGAGGAACAGGCGAGGCTTCTGGCGAGGGCCGAGAGCCAACTGAAGGCAATAGAAGAGGGAGGTCAGGCTGCGGCGGGGAGGACGACCAGGGACCTCGAGACGAGGCTCCAGGTGGCCGAAGAGCGGGCACTCGGCTTCGCCACCCTCGAGAAGCAACTGTTGGAGGCTCGGGAGTAACTCAAGGTTGCCTCAGGTCTCGAGGGCGAGATCAAGAAGGCGGAGGAGCGGGCCGAGAAGCAGTCCCGGAAGGCTGCCGACTACCGGGAGAGGTGGGAGAAGGCCCAGCGGTCAGCCGACAACGCCCGCAACCGAACCCGGTCTCTTGAAGCCAAGCTGGGCGAATTGGAGTCGGCCTTGGAGAAGTTCCGCGCGAGCGACCAGGAGCTTCATTCGCGCCTGGAGGAGGCTGAGGCTGCTCGCATTGCTGCCGAGGCGAAGCACAAGGAGGCTCAGGCTGATCTGCTGAGGGTCTCCTCCGAGGCGGATGACCGGATTGTGGCGAAGGTCTTGGAGGCGAAGGCTCAGATTATGGAGCGGGCAGAGGCGACGCTGGCCGAGAAGAGTGCGGAGATCGGGCGTCAGGCGGTACAGGCTTATCGTCAGTCCGCCGAGTTCACCCGTGATATGTCGGAGGCGGTACAGGCCTATCGTCAGTCCGACGAGTTCGTCCGTGATATGTCGGACGCGGGGTCCGACTCCTTTGTCTTAGGCTTCGAGGAAGGCCTGGCAAGGGTGTCGGCTAAGTACCCCGAAATTGACCTGAGTGGGATCTCCCTTCTCGACTCCCCTCCGGCGCCATTGCCTGCTGCTTCTCCAACCGTCTCCCTACCCCCTACGGACGTGCCCGACGTTCTCGACCCGGGGGTTCCTCCAAGCTGACCTTCTGTATTTTGTTCTTTTCTTTGTGTGTTGGCGTTTTGCCAAGTTGTATGGGTCTCAGCCCTGAAACAATGAAAGTTAATGCAACTAGAGTTTCTTCATTTCACTTTCGTCCTTCTTCTTTTTAACTCTTGGTAGCGTCTCGCTGACTCCCGACTCTTGAAATTCTTCTGGCGCTAGGCCAGGCATCCGAGGGTTAGGCCTCAGGAAATTCTTCCGGCGCTAAGCCAGGCATCCGAGGGTTAGGCCTCAGGAAATTCCTCCGGCGCTAAGCCAGGCATCCGAGGGTCAGGCCTCAGGAAATTCTTCCGGCGCTAAGCCAGGCATCCGAGGGTCAGGCCTTAGGAAATTCTTCCGGCGCTAAGCCAGGCATCCGAGGGTCAGGCCTCAGGAAATTCTTCCGGCGCTAAGCCAGGTATCCGAGGGTCAGGCCTCAGGAAATTCTTCCGGCGCTAAGCCAGGCATCCGAGGGTCAGGCCTCAGGAAATTCTTCCGGCGCTAAGCCAGGCATCCGAGGGTTAGGCCTCAGGAAATTCTTCCGGCGCTAAGCCAGGCATCCGAGGGTGAGGCCTCAGGAAATTCTTCCGGCGCTAAGCCAGGCATCCGAGGGTCAGGCCTCAGGAAATTCTTTCGGCGCTAAGCCAGGCATCCGAGGGTCAGGCCTCAGGAAATTCTTCCGGCGCTAAGCCAGGCATCCGAGGGTCAGGCCTCAGGAAATTCTTCCGGCGCTAAGCCAGGCATCCGAGGGTCAGGCCTCAGGAAATTCTTCCGGCGCTAAGCCAGGCATCCGAGGGTTAGGCCTCAGGAAATTCTTCCGGCGCTAAGCCAGGCATCCGAGGGTTAGGCCTCAGGAAATTCCGCTCGTTGGTCGGCCAAGGCTGGCGCAAGCCGAGGCGACCGGTCGGGGCTTCAGGCTAGTCTGCTCCCGGGATGATCATCGGGTTAGCCTGGCATCCGAGGGCCGAGCCTCGGGAGATTCCGCTCGTTGGTCGGCCAAGGCTGGCGCAAGCCGAGGCGACCGGTCGGGGCTTCAGGCTAGTCTGCTCCCGGGATGATCATCGGGTTAGCCTGGCATCCAAGGGCCGAGCCTCGGGAAATTCCGCTCGTTGGTCGGCCAAGGCTGGCGCAAGCCGAGGCGACCGGTCGGGGCTTCAGGCTAGTCTGCTCCCGGGATGATCATCGGGTTAGCCTGGCATCCAAGGGCCGAGCCTCGGGAAATTCCGCTCGTTGGTCGGCCAAGGCTGGCGCAAGCCGAGGCGACCGGTCGGGGCTTCAGGCTAGTCTGCTCCCGGGATGATCATCGGGTTAGCCTGGCATCCAAGGGCCGAGCCTCGGGAAATTCCGCTCGTTGGTCGGCCAAGGCTGGCGCAAGCCGAGGCGACCGGTCGGGGCTTCAGGCTAGTCTGCTCCCGGGATGATCATCGGGTTAGCCTGGCATCCGAGGGCCGAGCCTCGGGAAATTCCGCTCGTTGGTCGGCCAAGGCTGGCGCAAGCCGAGGCGACCGGTCGGGGCTTCAGGCTAGTCTGCTCCCGGGATGATCATCGAGTTAGCCTGGCATCCAAGGGCCGAGCCTCGGGAAATTCCGCTCGTTGGTCGGCCAAGGCTGGCGCAAGCCGAGGCGACCGGTCAGGGCTTCAGGCTAGTCTGCTCCCGGGATGATCATCGGGTTAGCCTGGCATCCAAGGGCCGAGCCTCGGGAAATTCCGCTCGTTGGTCGGCCAAGGCTGGCGCAAGCCGAGGCGACCGGTCGGGGCTTCAGGCTAGTCTGCTCCCGGGATGATCATCGGGTTAGCCTGGCATCCAAGGGCCGAGCCTCGGGAAATTCCGCTCGTTGGTCGGCCAAGACTGGCGCAAGCCGAGGCGACCGGTCGGGGCTTCAGGCTAGTCTGCTCTCGGGATGATCATCGGGTTAGCCTGGCATCCAAGGGCCGAGCCTCGGAAAATTCCGCTCGTTGGTCGGCCAAGGCTGGCGCATGCCGAGGCGACCGGTCGGGGCTTCAGGCTAGTCTGCTCCCGGGATGATCATCGGGTTAGCCTGGCATCCAAGGGCCGAGCCTCGGGAAATTCCGCTCGTTGGTCGGCCAAGGCTGGCGCAAGCCGAGGCGACCGGTCGGGGCTTCAGGCTAGTCTGCTCCCGGGATGATCATCGGGTTAGCCTGGCATCCAAGGGTCGAGCCTCGGAAAATTCCGCTCGTTGGTCGGCCAAGGCTGGCGCAAGCCGAGGCGACCAGTCGGGGCTTCAGGCTAGTCTGCTCCCGAGATGATCATCGGGTTAGCCTGGCATCCGAGGGCCGAGCCTCAGGAAATTCCGCTCGCTGGTCGTGCGCCTGTCGCTTGCCGCCCGACGGGATTTCTCCATGGCCAGCTGCGATTGTATTTCTCCTCCTCTCCAAGCGTCGCCTGGGGAACACCAGATGGGCATTAAGTGCTAATTAAGGGGTTACCTGGGAAATCGGATCACCAGTTGCTGCTTGCGAGGAGTGTCAGTTAAGCGGCCGCGATACGCGCGTTCTTCGAGGCGGATGCGGCCTGGGGCGCGAGCGGAGATACGTGGACCTAGGGGTACAGGCCACCCGGAGTGTCCTGCACAAAAAATGCGATTAAGGAGAATGACGCTTAGGAAATCGTGGGAAGATACGCCTTGAGAGCCGGATCGGCTCCGGATTCAATGCGCCCGCATTTATTGGAGCCACCCGTATCGGAACGACCGGGGGGCCGCAGTTTGGCTATAAATATAGGTGCAGGTGCGACGGAGCCTGCCAAGCCGGAGCTGTTCTGGTTGCCATGGATCGTGGGCCTCCTCTCCGGCGCATGGTTGAGAGACCCCTGCCGAAGGAACGGGAGGCGCGCCCTTCGCGACTTCCGCCAACTAGCCGTTTCATCTGGGATCAACAAGGAGGTTCTCCCCGGCGGAACTCCGCTCTAGGCGTTTCATCCGGGATCACGTCTCCCCTCCTTGAAGTTCGGCCTCCCGATTGAGCTCCGCACCAGGTACTTGATCCGGGACCGCGCCTCCATATGCTCTTCCCCCTTGTATTCCTTCTCTCCCCTAACACTGGGGAGGACCGGAATATCCCTTGGAGGTGGCGTTCCCCTGGAGGCAGCGGGAGCTTCGTCTGCGGCGGCTCCTCGTCCTCTTCGTGGGGCGTGGATGGCGCCTCCGGTTGGAGGCAGTGTGGACTTCTCCTTCGTCCACTTCTTCTTCATCCGCGCCGGCTCTTCGTCTCTTTTGTGAGACGCCGATGGCGCCTCCGGTTGGAAGCACCCACTTCCGGCGGGATTGCAACCGCTTCAGATGGAGGTTTCGGGATCCCAGATCTTCAGCTCCTCGGAGTCTCCACCTCTTCTTTACTTTCTTTACACCCTAATTCCCCTCTGGAAATTCCTTGTAATCACACGAGCACGCCGTTGTAACCAGAAATTATTGAAATGCAAAGTGTTATACATTTTTGAACTATCTTTCTGGCATCGTCGTTCTACTGGTAATACATCCGCAGGTTAGCGGAATTCCAGCTCCTTAGAATTTCTCGACCATCTAGGGCCTCCAACTGGTAGGAGCCAGGTCGGTTTACCCAGCGAACCTTATACGGGCCTTCCCAATTTGGCGCTAGCTTCCCACCTTCCGCAGGTTGAGATGCTTTAGCTCGCCTTAGCACCAGATCTCCGATTCTGAAAAGCTTCGGTCGGACCTTGGAGTTGTAATATCGGGCCACCCTCCGCTGATACATCGCCATCCGAACCTGCGCCATTTCCCTCGCTTCTTCCAAGAGATCCAGGTTCCCTCGGAGTTGCTCCGAATTGGCCTCGTAAAACAAAATATCAGCTGAGCTTCCCCTATCCACAAGAACACGCCTTACATCATAGTTTGCCATAGTGAGGGAGATCACCATGGCGTCATCGTGGGGGGTCTGAACCCCCTTTACATCTTCATCACAAAAAGTGATTACATTACCGACCTTCTGCCTCTTTGCGACGGCTGCCCCTGATGCTTCAGTCGAGCCCCCCGCGTTCCTCTCGGGCCGGGGGCAGCCCCCAGTGATAGTATGGATCACGCCCGCGACGGGTCGATTCTGCTCCCGAGGCTCCGGAGGGGCCGGGTCGGCCGGACGCGAGTCTGCGGGGGGACGTCGGTCGTTCACATATCGACCGAGACGCCCTCGGCGGATGAGAGCCTCGATCTCGTCCCGAAGCTGGAAGCAGTCTTCGGTGTCGTGGCCGTGGTCCCGGTGGTACTCACAGTACGCCCGAGAGGGCCTCCTCCCAGGGATCTTCTTCATCTGTCTCGGGACCGGGAGGTCCTCCCGCCCCTTGATTTCCATGAGGATCTGGGCCCGGGGAGTCAGGAGAGGAGTGTACCGGTTGAAACGTCGGGGCGGAGAACGAGGGCGTGGGGCGCCGTGGTTCCTCGCCGGCGACAGGCTTCTGCGCCGACGTTGAGGCGTCGGGCTCCTCCCCTGGCGTGCCTCTTTTCGCCTTTTCTTTCCGAGCTTTGGAGGGATCTCGGCGGCCTCCTTGCTCCGGTGGGCGGCCGCCTCCTCGGCGTCCTTATACTGGTTCGCCCGGGACAACAGCTCCGGGAAGCTCCGCGGCAGGCGTTTGTCCAGGGAGAAGGTGAGTCTGCCCTTTCGGAAGCCACGCTTCAGGGCTGAAAGAGCCACCTCCTGGCTCAGGTTCCGGACTTCCAGCGTAGCCTTGTTGAAGCGGGTAAGATAATCCCGCAAGCTTTCTCCCTCGTTTTGCCGGACATCAAAGAGGGAGTCGGAGACCAGTCGCCGCCGGCTACTGACGGCGAAATGGGTGATGAAGAGGCGAATAAACTGGTCGAAGGACTGGATCGAGTTAGCCTCCAAGCCGGCGAACCACGCCCTTGCCGGGCCACGGAGGGTCGCTGGGAAGGCCTTGCAGAGGAGAGGATCTGATGCTCCGTGGAGGAGCATAAGAGTCCTGAAACTCTCGACGTGATCTCGCGGGTCCGCCGCCCCGTCATAGGGCTCGATCGCCGGCATTTTAAACCCCGGCGGATTCGGGGTCCGCAGGATCCTCAAGGCAAGCGCCGGCTGGGAGGAGATCTCCAAGTCGGCGAAGGGATCTTTGGAGTGGCCCTTCAGGACCTGGAGTTGTCGGTGGAGATCGTCCACCCGCCGGTCCAGAGAGCGCGACCGATGGGTGGGAGACAAGGAGCACCGAGAGGGGGACCGACTGGAGCGCGGGTTCCTTGAGGACTGGGGGGTCTGGGAACGTGCCCGGGCCCGCCTCTCGTACCCCGCGCAGCTCCGATGGGAAGGTCCCGACAGAATGGACCGTGCTCGAGAGTCTTCTTCGCGCCGGCGCTCCTCCCCATGGGAGAGGAAGGAGCGCGGGTTGAGGAGGACAGGTGAGCGCTCAGGGAGCAGTGGCTCCTGGGCCCGCTGCGGCGCCCGAGACATCACACCCTGCAGGTTCTGCACTGTCTCCGCGAGGGTGCGAACCTGCTGGGCTAACTGGTCGAACTGAGCGGCTTCGACCATCTGAATGGGGGGTGGAACGGTGGAGTGTTGCTGAGAATGTGTTGGAGACGCAGCGGCCTCCCGGCCGGAGGCGCGAGAGGCCCCGCGACCGGAGGCATTGGAAGCTCCACGACCACCTCGCCGTGCCATTACGATCGCTCTAAGATTCGGGCCCTTCCTCTAGCGCCAACTGTTGCTGGTGGTCCAAACCGAGAACGATTGGCACAGCGGTGTGAACGGGGTTCCGTCTGAGTCGCCTTGGTTGGTGTTGATTACGCTCCACTTTCCACCAGAAAACCTGCAAGCAAGCCTCGCACCACCACTGGGGTAGTAGGGGCCCTCCGACGATCAAGTCAGAGGAGATTGGAGGAGAAGGAGAGATAATTGCAGGTAGTAGGAGAATGCACTGGAAGTTCTTGCTTACCTCCCTCCTTCTCCTCCCAGCCGCATATATACCAGGCTGGGGGGTCCTTCTGGGGGGTTGATCATCGTGTGGCACGATGGAGTTGCCACTGACATGGCCGTTACTGGGCGTTGTGGGGTAGCGCTGGGTACGGCCATGACAGGGCGTAGTGGAGCTCCGCTTTGTACGGCTGTTACAGGAGATCGTGGAGCAGCGCCGGATACGACCGTTGTAGGGAGTAGTGGAGCAGAGGGTCGCGGCGTGCTTCAGGGGAACAGCCTGTCGTTGTCGAGAGATTGCCGACTCGGGGTCGGATTGCTGGATCCAGGGGGCAGCCGACTCGGGGTCGGGCTGCGAGGCCGAAGATATCCGACTCGGGGTCGGGTTACTGGATCAAGGGGCAGCCGACTCGGGGTCGGGCTGCGAGGCCGAAGATATCCGACTCGGGGTCGGGTTACTGGATCAAGGGGCAGCCGTAATCTTCTAGGGCGCGCGTGCCGGTCACGTGGGGCATGGTGGCTGAGTTCCCCCGTAACAATTAGTACTTGTACCAATTAGATGTGAACAATGCCTTTTTACATGGTGACTTGCATGAGGAGGTGTATATGAATTTACCTCCTGGTTATGAACAGCAAGGAAAAGAGGGGGAGAAGCTGGTATGTAGATTAAACAAGTCCATATATGGTTTAAAACAAGCCTCACGATAATGGTTTGAGAAGTTATCTTCATTCATACTTTCACTTGGTTTTATTCAATCCAAAGCAGATTACTCTTTGTTTACAAAGAAGGATGATTGCTCATATACTGCTATACTTGTGTATGTGGATGACATTATAGTTGCAGGAAATGATCTCCTTTATATTGATCACCTCAAGCATCTCCTTAATGCACAATTCAAGCTTAAGGATTTGGGAACTTTAAAATTTTTTCTTGTGCTTGAGATAGCTAGAAGCTCTAAAGGAATATCCATTTCTCAACAGAAGTATGCTTTGGAGGTGTTACAAGATGCAGGATACCTTGGTGCCAAACCTGCAAAATATCCCATGGTGCAGAATCTAAGGCTGAGCAAATTTGAAGGAGAACCTATTGCGGATCCCACAATCTATCGAAGACTTGTGGGGAGGCTATTTGATAGTCAACTTTAAAGACCACGCAATAGCACATATCTGGTAGGATAGTGATTACAGGTATCGATCCACAGGGATTGGGGTACAGTTGTTTTCTTAAAAAAATATTTAAAAAGAAAGTTTGGAAAGACTATTGACCTAAATAATTTACGAGAAATGCAATTAAAATGATATCAGTTTGGGGAAACCTAGAGCAAGGAATTCACCACTAACATCGGAATAAGGGTTATATGTAATTTATTTTATTCTTGGATTAACATGCATATTGGCTACAAGCCTAATAAGCATTTAAATAGAAATTCACAAAAGCAATTTGGAAATAATCCATCTTCAGTTGGCATGAAATGTCTACCTTAATCTAAGATGGTAACACACCACATCTTCCTTAAGCATGGACTATCTTATATTACTTAGTGATCATGAAGAACAATTGTATAAACTCCACATTTAAAATCACAGAAATTAAACGTGAGATAAAAGAAGATATCCATTAAAAACAATAAGTTCATACAACCCCAAGAATAGAAATAAAAAAATATAAAATCCTTATCCTTTTGCTAGGGCTGCATCCAGCCCTGGAGAGGAGATTAGCCTTCCATGGAGTCGTGGGCGACAGCAGCAGCGCAGCAGCGGGCTTCCATCTATTCGTTCATTCTCCTGGAGACTCCACTGAAAACAGCTCCTTCTCAGCTCTTATGGAAAGTCATTCCCAAAATACCCCAAACTAATCTCTCTCCTTTTATTTCTTCTTCTTCCCGTGGGAACTTGGCCTCTGAGGAGATGATTCCAAGGAAGAGATGCTTCCTCCTTTTATAGGCTGCAAACTCCCCCCTCTCTCCTCTTCTGTGGGTGATCCGAATGGGAGGATAAGCTCGTGGAGGCTTCATCTCTTCTGCAGATGATGGGAGATGTTGCCGTATCTCATCCAGACGTTGGGGAGAGCATGAGCTGGGAGTTTATCGTGGAGGGGAGTTGCATGGCCGCGTGATTTGCTGGGGGAGTTCCTCGCGCTGCGCTGCCCCCGCATTTGGTTCGTATGATTTTCGAAAGTATGCTAAAAAGAACAAAAAAATGGAAAGAAAGCTGCTGATGACGGAGTCTGATACGTTTGAGTGAAAGTTCTTTTTTTTTGATTTTTTGATACGGAGAAGTGAATACTGCAGATCGTTTATTCAAAGAATATTGGAAAAATTCATCCCGTACTGCTGAGATGTCATTGGGAGGAAGTGATCCGGAAGCAGAGGAGAAGCTTGGACGCATGCAGAGGATAAAACTCGGTCATATCCCGGAATGGATGCATCTGCAACTGGTTTGGAGCTTATCCCGTTGAGATGGAGCTGCTATGTTCCGTGGTAAATGAAAGGTTGGATTCGGCTGACGGCTTGGGATGGGTTGTGTGAGGTTGCTTGGATAAAGATGGATCTAGGAACATGGGAGTGATGCAAGATGCGGGCGTGTGAGAGGATCTTGGAGGCTGGGATCCATCTAGAGAAATGCTGGATTAGTTCGGGAGGAAGGATGATACGATCTGGTGACGCGGAATAGGGGTTTCTTCCGTGGTTGATGGAATAAATCCGAATGGGAAGAGGGATACGGCTGTGATGTAGAGCAACATATGCGGATGGGAAGGAAGCAGAGGAGGCTGTGAATGGTGGATACGGGATAAAGGCTATGGAAGTTTGAATCATGAAATCAGTCCAGAAGATGGCTGGGACGTGGGAGATGGCAGATTACTCTCATTCGGAAGCAGAGAATAACTCAGGATAGGGGAGGATGGGAGATGATATGCAAGCGTGAACTGAGAGGATCTCGGCTGGGAAATAATCCAGATGAAGACGTGGCTTTGGTTGTTTGGAATCCTCATGGGGTTCAGATAAGGAAATGGTCCGTGGGTCTCAGCTCTGTTCTGGCTGTGGACTTTGGAACACGGGAGCTGGGAAGTCTTGGGATGACATCATGATGTGGCTGAGATGTGGTGGAAGAATAGGGAGATGATGTGTAAGACTTGATACGTGGATGGCTTGCACATGGAATTTTAGGAAGACTTTGAATAGCTAATCGCGGATGTGATAATAACCAGATAGTATAACGTAACGAAAGTTTGAACTCGATTGGATGCGAAAGAAACAGGGGAGTGGGGCTGGACTGGGGTGCGTGTCATTCGGGTTCAGGGATCATCTGAAATAAGTTTGACTCGACCTGCATATATTGGACATAACCAATAAAATCAATCAAACTTGAATTACTTCTAATAATTTATGCAATGATGGTAACACATATTTTATGGTTAAATTTACGAAATATGTGCGTTAAAATAATAATATGTGCTAGGAGAAAGAGGTTAATTTATGTATTATTTAGCACTTATCACACCCCCCAACCTACATTTTGCTAGTCCTCGAGCAAAAATAAAAAAAATAGAAAAAGAAATTAACTCACTTTTGCAGGAATCGCGATTGCATTTACCGTATGCAATAAGGCTTTAAACCCCTAGGTGGCCCTAGTGGACGAGTTTTATCTCGTGAGGATTTTCGGCTCAGATACCCACAAACTGCTGTCTCTACCTAAAAAAATTATTTTATTATTTTATAAAATCTAATTTTAAATGCATAAGTGCCAATAATTTCAAAAGCACATAAAGTTTTAATTACTAAGTCAGCCCAAAGCCTAGGTCAAAATGCAATTTAAGTTGAGGTCATTATGTTTTCGTTAGGAAGTTGTAAGGCTCATTTATACTCGGATGCTCGGTGATATCTGGACCATACACAAGTTAAGACTTTAGGTTTTCTAAAATACTGCTAAAACTGGTAGTTTCCAAGAATTGGTCAGATAAGACCTAATCACTGATTCAAAATCATCCTATCTTGCAGGATTCTGAGAGTTGTGGATGTTTACTTTAATACCTCATGGGTTTTATCTGTAATATTCCAGTTTACTCGAATTTTTACAATGACGGCTTTCACACTATCATCTTTTTCAAGGTCAATATTATTTTTTCTTTCTTCTTCTTCTTTTTTTTAATTATTTTTTAATTATTATTTATTATGCATTTTTACTCTTGTAATGATTCCTCCGTGTAGCGAGCATTCAGTCAACAACTCCCACACCAGATGGCATAAGGTGTTGGGCATCAAGACTTCCCTACGGACCTATACTCGGATTTCTCATACAAGCCCGCTGACCTTTGATAATAGGTAGCCCTTTTCGATGTACCTGACTAAATTCACTCCTTTTTTTAAAATAAATATGAGAAAATAGCGAATTAGATAGGTATGATTCATCAGGACTCAAAGTTGCTATCAGACTTAACAACATAATGTTGAACCTAACCCTTGGAAGTGCAGACCATGTGTGTTGTGAAATTCTAAAGTAAAAATTATCTTACAACTCACTAAAAGAACTTTTAATGAAAAGAACTCAAATTGTCTTACTCGTGACTAATCATTGGGCTTTTTAGATTTTATATACTTTGTGTATTTATCATTTCAGCACTAAGGCATAGAAATTAGGATTTTTTTTTTGGGAGATGAATGACTTATTCAAAAATTCGAAAAATTTCTTCAAAAATTCCAATCCTATACCCCCCAACCTAGATCAGACATTGTACTCAATGTTTTTTTTAATTTAATTTTTTTATTTTTTTGAGATATTATATTATTAGTTTATTCTATTTTATTTTGGACGAAAATATGATGCATATGGAGGATAGAAGCATTTTACCTTAGTTGCATCAGTAATATGAGGATTCCTGAAAAAAATGCAACAAGAAAATGTGCAAAAATAACCTATGAGAATTGGGTTGCCTCCCAACAAGTGCTAAGTTTAACGTCTTCAGCCAGACGCAGAACATTCTTAATTATCCCGATAAATAAGATCCATCAAATTAAGGAATTCAATCAACTGTCCGTCTGCAACATACTCTATATAAGGTTTCAATCTTTGATCATTGACATTCAGGACTCGACCATCACTGATGTTTTGAATTTCTACCGCACCATGAGAAAAAATCTTTCGAACTAAAAAAGGACCATTCCACCTAGAGCGAAGTTTACCAGGGAAGATACGCAATTTAGAATTAAATAGCCAAACCTTTTGATTAGGCTCGAAAGACTTACGGTTAATGGATTTGTCATGAAAAGCCTTAGTCCTTGCATTGTATATTTTGGCATTTTCATACGCCTCATTGCGTAACTCTTCAAGCTCATTGAGTTGAAGTTTTCGTTTAGAACCAGCTGCTGCCATATCAAAGTTTAACTTTTTAATGGCCCAAAAAGCTCTATGTTCGAGTTCTACGGGTAAGTGGCAAGCTTTTCCAAAAATCAGTCGATAAGGAGACATGCTAATAGGAGTCTTATAGGCAGTACGATAAGCCTAGAGAGAATCGTTTAATCTTTGAGACCAATCTTTTCTATCAGGGCGTATTGTTTTCTCTAAGATGTGTTTTATCTCTCTATTGGAAACTTCAACTTGTCCACTTGTTTGGGGATGGTACGGGGTGGCAACTTTGTGGGTGATTGAATATTTACGAACCAAAGCTTCAAAAGATCGGTTGCGAAAATGTGATCCCCCATCACTAATGATAGCTCGGGGTGTGCCAAAGCGACTAAATATATTTGTTTGTAAGAACTTAACTACAACCTTGTGATCGTTAGTCCTAGTGGCAACAACTTCTACCCACTTTGAGACATAATCTACGCCGACAAGAATGTACTGTTAGAAGTATGCCCTAGAAGCCAATCTGGCTGACACATTGTTAATTCTAGGGACATAATTTTGTACTTGACTATTTATTATTGAATAAATAAAAGGCATCTTTTCATTTATATTATCTATGTGTCTATGAATCGTCCAAGAAATTAATAAGATGATGATGCATATTCTCAAGAGTTGAGAATTTGAGCCATGTATCATTGGTGATTAATTTCTAAATGCTCCTGATCAATGGATCATCACGAGGACGGTGATCGATCCGATCAGTGCACAGATCACTTTCCTTCTGGATGGACGAGACTTGAGTCCACATTGTGGGGACACTGAAGTGATAGTGCAGGTGCTTGTTAGAGAATAAGGGTACTGAGCGTGACCAAGACAAGAAGTCACTTGGATGTCTATCCACTCGTTAGTGACTTACTTGATGTTGCAGTAGTGTGACTGGTCCTTTGACCTGCGGTGCTTCGGCTACTCACAGTGAGGTTATTGTAGTTTGACTACACACATACATGGTCTCTAGCCATATGGGTCTATGCAGTGTAGATTGGCTGCAGTAGGTTCACTGTAGGAGTAGGGTATGCACCTACAAGGAATCTATCGACCTTGATAGAAGAGGAGTGATCCTATGTGATTTGTTAGACTGAGTTCTAAGACCTTGGCCAGGGCAGTAATATAAAGTGGAGAAAAAGTTTTCCACTATCGAACTCGAGTCGAATAAATCTTGACATATGACAGACGATGGGGTTTGACGAGTTGTCCATGACCTCCGTCCTGTAGGGATCCACGATAGTAGGACTGTATCACACGTTAACTACACCTAGAGGTTCATCATTCCATTCTGCTGGGTAGCCACTACATGCTGCTAGGTGTCACTGGTGGATGGTGGGACTCACAGGGATTATCTCGATGATCGATAAACCCTAATGAGTTGAGTTGGAATCGTTCCAACCCATTGAAAGTAGTTTTCAATGATATAGTGATAGAGATCACAATATATCTCACTACCAGTCAGAATAGAACCTATGGGGTCACACACACTAGAAGTATTGACCGATCCGATGGTTGAAAAGTGATTATGAATCACGACTAATCAATTCGATTGATAAGAAGTTGAAGAAGGAAAGGGAATTAATTAATTGGACTTGAAACAAGAGTCCTACTTCGAGTAGGATTCCTAGAGTCCTAATTGGATTAGGACTGGAAATCCTAGTTGGAGTAGGACTGGAATTCCTACTTGGAATAGGATTCCTGCAATCCTAATGAGATTAGGAGTTTTGAATCAAAATTGGATTCTGTTACGGGGGAACTTAGCCACCATGCCCCACGTGACCGGCACGCGCGCCCAGGAAGACTACGGCTGCCCCTTGATCCAGCAATCCGACCTCGGGTCGGATATCTTCGGCTCTGCAGCCCGACCCCGAGTCGGCTGCCCCTTGATCCAGCAATCCGACCTCGGGTCGGATATCTTCGGCTCCGCAGCCCGACCCCGAGTCGGCTGCCCCTTGATCCAGCAATCCGACCCCGAGTCGGCAATCTCTCGACAACAACAGACTGTTCCTCTGAGGCACGCCGCGGCCCCCTGCTCTACTACTCCCTACAACGGCCGTATCCGGCACTGCCCCACGATCCCCTGTAACAGCCGTACAAAGCGGAGCTCCACTATGCCCTGCCATGGCTGTACCCAGCGCTGCCCCACGACGCCCTGTAACGGCCATGTCAGTGGCAGCCCCATCGTGCCACACGATGACGAATCTCCGGAAAAACTCCCCAGCCTGATATATATGATGTTACGGGGGAACTCAGCCACCATGCCCCACGTGACCGGCACGCGCGCCCTAGAAGATTACAGCTGCCCCTTGATCCAGTAACCCGACCCCGAGTCGGATATCTTCGGCCTCGCAGCCCGACCCCGAGTCGGCTGCCCCTTGATCCAGTAACCCGACCCCGAGTCGGATATCTTCGGCCTCGCAGCCCGACCTCGAGTCGGCTGCCCCTTGATCCAGTAACCCGACCCCGAGTCGGATATCTTCGGCCTCGCAGCCCGACCCCGAGTCGGCTGCCCCTTGATCCAGTAACCCGACCCCGAGTCGGATATCTTCGGCCTCGCAGCCCGACCCCGAGTCGGCTGCCCCCTGGATCCAGCAATCCGACCCCGAGTCGGCAATCTCTCGACAACGACAGGCTGTTCCCCTGAAGCACGCCGCGACCCTCTGCTCCACTACTCCCTACAACGGTCGTATCCGGCGCTGCTCCACGATCTCCTGTAACAGCCGTACAAAGCGGAGCTCCACTATGCCCTGTCATGGCCGTACCCAGCGCTACCCCACGACGCCCAGTAACGGCCATGTCAGTGGCAACTCCATCGTGCCACACGATGATCAACCCCCCAGAAGGACCCCCCAGCCTGGTATATATGCGGCTGGGGGGAGAAGGGGGGAGGTAAGCAAGAACTTCCAGTGCATTCTCCTACTACCTGCAATTATCTCTCCTTCTCCTCCAATCTCCTCTGACTTGATCGTCGGAGGGCCCCCACTACCCCAGTGGTGGTGCGAGGCTTGCTTGCAGGTTTTCTGGTGGAAAGTGGAGCGTAATCAACACCAACCAAGGCGACTCAGACGGAACCCCGTTCACACCGCTGTGCCAATCGTTCTCAGTTTGGACCACCAGCAACAGTTGGCGCTAGAAGGAGGGCCCGAATCTTAGAGCGATCGTAATGGCACGGCGAGGTGGTCGTGGAGCTTCCAATGCCTCCGGTCGCGGGGCCTCTCGCGCCTCCGGCCGGGAGGCCGCTGCGTCTCCAACACATTCTCAGCAACACTCCACTGTTCCACCCCCCATTCAGATGGTCGAAGCCGCTCAGTTCGACCAGTTAGCCCAGCAGGTTCGCACCCTCGCGGAGACAGTGCAGAACCTGCAGGGTGTGATGTCTCGGGCGCCGCAGCGGGCCCAGGAGCCGCTGCTCCCTGAGCGCTCACCTGTCCTCCTCAACTCGCGCTCCTTCCTCTCCCATGGGGAGGAGCGCCGACGCGAAGAAGACTCTCGAGCACGGTCCATTCTGCCGGGACCTTCCCATCGGAGCTGCGCGGGGTACGAGAGGCGGGCCCGGGCGCGTTCCCAGACCCCCCAGTCCTCAAGGAACCCGCGCTCCAGTCGGTCCCCCTCTCGGTGCTCCTTGTCTCCCACCCATCGGTCGCGCTCTCTGGACCGGCGGGTGGACGATCTCCACCGACAACTCCAGGTCCTGAAGGGCCACTCCAAAGATCCCTTCGCCGACTTGGAGATCTCCTCCCAGCCGGCGCTTGCCTCGAGGATCCTGCGGACCCCGAATCCGCCGGAGTTTAAAATGCCGGCGATCGAGCCTTATGACGGGGCGGCGGACCCGCGAGATCACGTCGAGAGTTTCAGGACTCTTATGCTCCTCCACGGAGCATCAGATCCTCTCCTCTGCAAGGCCTTCCCAGCGACCCTCCGTGGCCCGGCAAGGGCGTGGTTCGCCGGCTTGGAGGCTAACTCGATCCAGTCCTTCGACCAGTTTACTCGCCTCTTCATCACCCATTTCGCCGTCAGTAGCCGGCGGCGACTGGTCTCCGACTCCCTCTTTGATGTCCGGCAAAACGAGGGAGAAAGCTTGCGGGATTATCTTACCCGCTTCAACAAGGCTACGCTGGAAGTCCGGAACCTGAGCCAGGAGGTGGCTCTTTCAGCCCTGAAGCGTGGCTTCCGAAAGGGCAGACTCACCTTCTCCCTGGACAAACGCCTGCCGCGGAGCTTCCCGGAGCTGTTGTCCCGGGCGAACCAGTATGCGGACGCCGAGGAGGCGGCCGCCCACCGGAGCAAGGAGGCCGCCGAGATCCCTCCAAAGCTCGGGAAGAAAAGGCGAAAAGAGGCACGCCAGGGGAGGAGCCCGACGCCTCAACGTCGGCGCAGAAGCCTGTCGCCGGCGAGGAACCACGGCGCCCCACGCCCTCGTTCTCCGCCCCGACGTTTCAACCGGTACACTCCTCTCCTGACTCCCCGGGCCCAGATCCTCATGGAAATCAAGGGGCGGGAGGACCTCCCGGTCCCGAGACAGATGAAGAAGATCCCTGGGAGGAGGCCCTCTCGGGCGTATTGTGAGTACCACCGGGACCACGGCCACGACACCGAAGACTGCTTCCAGCTTCGGGACGAGATCGAGGCTCTCATCCGCCGAGGGCGTCTCGGTCGATATGTGAACGACCGACGTCCCCCCGCAGACTCGCGTCCGGCCGACCCGGCCCCTCCGGAGCCTCGGGAGCAGAATCGACCCGTCGCGGGCGTGATCCATACTATCACTGGGGGCTGCCCCCGGCCCGAGAGGAACGCGGGGGGCTCGACTGAAGCATCAGGGGCAGCCGTCGCAAAGAGGCAGAAGGTCGGTAATGTAATCACTTTTTGTGATGAAGATGTAAAGGGGGTTCAGACCCCCCACGATGACGCCATGGTGATCTCCCTCACTATGGCAAACTATGATGTAAGGCGTGTTCTTGTGGATAGTGGAAGCTCAGCTGATAGTTTGTTTTACGAGGCCTTCCAAAAGATGAGCTTGTCCAGACAATTGTTGCACAAAACATCCACCCCCCTCATAGGATTCACTGGTGACGCTATCTCGGCCGAAGGTGTCGTTGAGCTGCCTGTGACTGCGGGCGTTGCACCCGCAGAAGCCACGGTGCGGCTCGGGTTCTTGGTCGTCCGTGTTCCCTCGGCCTACAACGCTATCCTCGGACGACCCGGACTGAACGCCCTTCGCGCGGTGGTCTCTACGTACCACTTGCTCATGCGGTTCCCCACGGCGGCCGGGATTGGAGAGGTCCGAGGTGACCAATCGACCGCAAGGCAATGTTTCCTAGCAACTCTCAAAGGGAAGAAGCCCGTAGAAGCCTTAAGCGTCGAGTCCCTCGACGCCAGAGACGAGGTGGCCTTGCGGCACGGGGAGCCGGCCGAAGGTGTGATCGAAGTTCCCCTCGAGGAAGGTCGCCCGGACCGGACGGTCCGGGTCGGCACCAATCTCGACCCGGGAGCTCGGGCTCGGTTGGTGGAATTCCTCCGAGCCAACGCCGATGTATTTGCCTGGTCGGCGGCCGATGTACCTGGGATCGACTCGGAGGTCATTTCTCACGCCCTCAACGTCGACCCAACCCACCGACCAGTAAAGCAGAAGAAGAGACACTGTGCCCCGGATCGGATTCGAGTGGTCGACCAGGAGGTAGACAAGCTCTTGGAGGCAGGATTCATAAGGGAGGTCAGCTACCCCGAATGGCTGGCAAATGTCGTACTTGTCCGGAAGGCGAGCGGAAAGTGGAGGATGTGCGTCGACTACACCGACCTGAACAAGGCATGCCCCAAGGATAGCTTTCCGCTTCCGCGGATAGACCAACTGGTCGACGCGATTTCCGGATATCAGCTGCTGTCTTTCATGGACGCCTTCTCCGGCTACAACCAGATAATGATGGCTCCACAGGACGAGGAGAAAACTGCCTTTATAATAGACCGGGGGCTGTACTGTTACAAGGTAATGCCCTTCGGTCTGAAGAATGCTGGCGCCACTTACCAGCGCCTCGTCAACAAAATCTTCAAAGAGCAAATCGGCCGGAACATGGAGGTGTACGTGGACGATATGCTGGTGAAGAGCCGCCATGCAGACCAGCACATCGCGGATCTGGAGGAGACTTTCGCCACCCTGCGGAAGTTTCGCATGAAGCTGAACCCAGCGAAGTGCGCCTTTGGCGCTTCGGCCGGGAGGTTCCTCGGTTTCATTGTCAACCAGCGGGGGATCGAAGCCAACCCTGACAAAATCAAGGCCATCCAAGATATGTCCCCTCCGACCAAAGTGAAGGAGGTTCAGGAGCTCGCTGGAAGGGTCGCCGCGCTCGGACGATTTGTGGCAAAGTCGGCCGAACGCTGCTGTGGAGTGATCGATTAAAACCCCGTTTGATTTTGATGAGCTCAAAGCATTTGAGTATATCTTGTGATTACTAATGAATTCAATTGAGTGTTTCAGTGAAAATCCTGTCCAAGTGTCTCTAGACTTGGTTCATAGCATTTTGGATAAGTTAAGAAGTCTGCATGAACCAATGTCTGAGATACGAGTCGCCTTCCGAGTTTCACGAGTCGACTCCAAGCGTATCAAGGTCACTGGCACGAGCTCGAGTCGACTCCTGATCAGTACGAGTCGACTCCGACTGAAAACAGACAGAAGGACAGAAGAGCAGTTTTTCAGGTCTGAGATTCGAGTCGACTCCAGTGGAATGCGAGTCGACTCCCAGCGGTACACACAGAAAAAGTCAGAGAGCGTTTTATGGACTCTGAGATTCGAGTCGACTCCCGCAGTACGCGAGTCGACTCCGAGACTGTGCGACCATCGACAGACAGAAGACCATGTTACTGCCTCTGAGATTCGAGTCGACTCCCAGACAGCTCGAGTCGACTCCAAGACAAGCTTCACGTCAAAAGGCAGAAGACCAACTTTCGGAAACTGAGAGCCGAGTCGACTCCAAGGAAGTTCGAGTCGACTCCAAGACTGGATGAGCCAAAAGACAGAGAATCGGGAGTTCGGGCTCTGAGATTCGAGTCGACTCCCAGGACAGTCGAGTCGACTCGAGTAGACAAAATTCAAATTTGGATCCACAGACTACAGAGGATGAGCCGACTCCAAAATTGCCAGGTCAGCGCCAGAAGTTGGCGAGTCGACTCCGGGTCAAGACGAGTCGACTCCCAGTCAAGACAGCAACTTTAATTCAAACTGGGAACAGTTGCCGAGTCGACTCCGAAAAAGCTCGAGTCGACTCCTGCTACAGCCGAGTCGACTCCTGATCGCGCGAGTCGACTCCAACCCACCAACGGTCACATTGTCAGGCTGCGCAGAGTGTGCAGAACGGCCAGAAAAAGCAGAGTAACGGCTAGTTTCCGTGGGGGTTGACTTAAATAGCCACAGAAGACTGTAGCAAGGTAGAGAACACATATTCCACTCCTAGCATTCAAGTCTTCAAGCTCTCTAAGTGCTCTTCAACTAGAAAAAGGAAAGATCTGCATTTACTGCTCCACCAACATCTTCCCAGCATTCAAAGCTTCCTCCTCCTGCTTTCAAGTCGATCACTCTTTCAAGAGGAGACCGGAGTTCCGGAAGCCACACCTCTTCACCATCTTAAAAGCGTTTGAGGGCTTCTAACTCCTTTACGATTATATTGTTTTAAATCTGCTTTTTGAGAAGCTATTTTCTGTTTTCTTCTATCTCGTGTATTTACTTGATTCAATCGGGGGATTGAATCAAAGGGATTAAGGTTGGTTGGTGAGCCGGTTTAAAACCAACGAGTGTAAGGGTTTGATTGTGAGCCCGGGAAAACAATCGGAGTTGGTTCTAGTCGGTGAGCCTGGGAAAACCGACCGAGTTCGTTGTGAGCTCGTAAAACAACAAGTTCGGTTGTGAGCTTGCAAAACAACCGGCTGTAATCCAAGGGGGTTATAGTGAAATTCCCAAGTGAGACTTGGGGAGTGGACGTAGGAGCAAGGGTTAGCTCCGAACCACTATAAAACTTTGTGTTTGTAGTGCATTGTCTCTCATCTTCTTCCCCACACATTACTCACAGCACTTAGCTTTAATTAAATAACTGGCTATAGTATTTCGTTAATCATCCACAAAGTTTTAATTAGCTAAGTTAATTTAAAAACCCAATTCACCCCCCCCCCTCTTGGGTTGTCTATCTGGGCAACAAGTGGTATCAGAGCCAAAAACTCTTCCACTCAAGAGTTAAAAGATCAAAATGACAACCCCATTTGGATCTTCTCACATTGAGGGTCAGTCCACCCAAAGACCTCCTTTCTTCAATGGATCCGACTACTCATACTGGAAGGCTAGGATGAGAATATTCATCCAAGCCCAAGACTATGAGATGTGGACCATTGTAGTGAATGGCCCATACATCCCATCCACATATGTAGAGGGTGTTAAGGTACCCAAACTAGAAACGGATTGGGATGAACATGACATGAGGAAGGCACAACTAAACTCTAAAGCAATGAATGTGTTTTATTGTGCCTTAGACCGTAATGAATTCAATAGAGTTTCAACTTGTAATTCTGCAAAAGAAATTTGGGACAGACTTGAAGTGACCCATGAGGGCACGAATCAAGTCAAGGAATCCAAAATAAACATCTTGGTTCATAAATATGAACTATTTAAAATGGATTCAAATGAAACAATCACAAGCATGTTCACTAGGTTTACTGATATTGTCAATGGCCTAAAAAGCCTTGGCAAGAACTATACTAACAGTGAACTTGTCAGGAAAATCCTTCGGTGTCTACCAAGGTTGTGGGAAGCCAAGGTGACGGCGATCCAAGAAGCTAAAGACTTGAACAAGCTTCAACTTGAAGAGCTCCTTGGATCCCTGATGACGCATGAGCTTACCATGAAACAACACAACGAGGAAGAGTCCTCCCATAAGAAAAAGGTAATAGCTTTAAAATCTACTTCTTCTAACAAGGACCTGTCTTGCAGCAGCAGCAGTGAAGAGGAAGAAGATGAGGAAGATGGTGGTGAGGCACTTCTTGTGCGCAAGTTCAAGAAGTTTATCAACCACAAGAAGACGTATCATCAAAGGAGAGGTCCCTCAAATTCCTACCGCAGAGACAAAGGTAAGGAAAGGGAAAATGAGGGGATTGGGTGTTACGAGTGCAAGAAGCCGGGACACATAAGAGCAGAGTGCCCCTTATTGAAGAAGGGGAGTAAGTACAAGAAGAAGAAGGCACTTGTCACCACCCTATCGGACTCCGACGCATCATCTTCATCATCGGATGAAGAACAAGAAGAGAAGGCCAATTTCTGTTTCATGGCCAACGAAAATGAGGTAATTTCCGATACGCATTTTGATTTTACATTTGATGAACTTTATGATGCGTTCAATGAATTAATGATTGAGTATAAGAATATAAATGTTAAAAACAGAGAACTAAAAGTAACTAACCAAAGTTATATTCATAAGCATGATTCATTAATTAAGGATAAAGATAATCTCACCAAAGAAAATCTAGAACTTAAGACAAGCAACCAACTCCTAATTAAGAAGACTAACACCTTAACGAAAGATATTGAGAAACTAACAAAGGAATTTTCAGATCTCAAAAACCATAAACAAGTCTTAAACAAGGATCTAACTAAAGAGCTAAATGATCTAAAAACCGAAAATCAGACATTAACTAAAGAACTAAACAAATACAAACCCTTAGTTGAAAAATTCACATATAGTTCTGAAAAGTTAAATATGATACTTAATAATCAACGAGCCGTATTTAATAAAGCGGGTTTAGGGTATAAACCAAGGAATAAGCAAAAACTTCTTAGTAACTTCTTTGTTAAAGCTAGGGAAACTAAAATTAAGAAAATAACTTGCTTTTGTTGTGGAATAGTAGGACATAAAGCAAATGCATGTAATTTTAGGAAAAGTAAAACTAAAAGAAAAATAAAAAGGGTATGGGTTCCAAAAGGAACCAACTTGACTAACCATGAAGGACCCAAGAAAACTTGGGTACCTAAGATGACATGATTTGCTTGTGTAGGAGTGTCTTGCAGCCAAGGTCAACAAAAACTGCTGGTATTTGGATAGTGGCTGTTCAAGGCACATGACGGGTGATAAAGATCAATTTTTCACCCTTGAAGCTAAGAAGGGAGGTGCTGTGACTTTTGGAGACAACAACCAAGGTCACATCATTGGTATTGGTAAAGTTCAAATCACCCCTTCTACCTTTATAGATAATGTTAGATATGTTGATGGTCTTAAGCATAACTTGTTAAGCATTAGTCAATTATGTGATAAAGGATATGATGTTATGTTTAAACCATCACTATGTATTATAACAAATCCTAATGATAATAGTTTAGTTTTTAAAGGGATGAGACGTGGAAATGTATATGTGGTAGATCTAGAAGACCTTACAAAACATAACCAATGTTTAGTTGTTAATGAAACTAAAGAAAATGATGCTAGTTGGTTATGGCACCGTAAGTTAGGTCATGCAAGCATGGACACAATAACTAAACTAGTTAAAAGAGACTCCGTGATAGGTTTGCCAAAATTAAAATTTGAAAAGAACAAAATATGTGAAGCATGTCAATTTGGCAAACAATCTAGAAACTCTTTTAAATCCATAAAATGTGTCTCTACTTCTAGGCCTCTAGAATTACTACACATGGACCTATTTGGTCCAACTAGAACAACAAGCCTAGGTGAAAATAAATATGGTCTAGTTATAATAGATGATTACTCTAGGTACACATGGGTCATGTTTCTAGCGCATAAGGATCAAGCATTTTCTATGTTTAAGAAGTTCCATAAGGAAGTAACAAA
Organism: Phoenix dactylifera; assembly: GCF_009389715.1. Lineage (NCBI taxonomy): Eukaryota > Viridiplantae > Streptophyta > Magnoliopsida > Arecales > Arecaceae > Phoenix > Phoenix dactylifera. The sequence goes on from NW_024067809.1 coordinate 59,825, forward strand.
TGCTAGAGAGTCCTCAGTTATAGCTATTAGAAGTGACCATGGTACCGAATTCGAAAATCAATTATTTGATGAATTTTGTAGTAAAAAAGGGATAACCCATAATTTCTCAGCACCAAGGACACCACAACAAAATGGAGTTGTGGAAAGGAAAAATAGAACCCTAGAGGAAATGGCTAGAACGATGTTATGTGAAAGTAACCTCCCTAAGTACTTTTGGGGAGAAGCCATTAATACTTCTTGCCATGTATTAAATAGAGTTCTATTAAGACCCATCATAAAGAAAACACCATATGAACTGTGGAAAAACAGAAAACCAAAGGTTAACTATTTTCATGTTTTCGGATGTAGGTGTTTTGTACATAATAATGGGAAAGATAATCTAGGGAAATTTGATCCAAAATCTGATGAAGGAATATTCCTAGGTTATTCTACAACTAGTAAAGCCTATAGAATCTTTAATAAAAGAACCCTAGTTATAGAAGAATCTATACATGTTGTTTTTGATGACTCTAGTGACATCTCATCTAGTAAGAAGGTTAATTTTGATGATGATATTGAAATACTTGAAGAAAAGATAGATGAGATGGGATTACAAGATGATAATCAAAAGTTGATTGAAGGAGAATCATCAAACCAAGAGCCTATAGTGGATCATGGGCTAACTAAAGCTTGGAGGTATGCTCATGGGCATCCTAAGGAACTAATTCTAGATGATCCATCCCAACCCGTTAGGACTAGAGCATCCCTTAGAAATTTGAATAACCATCTAGCTTTTGTTTCACACTTTGAGCCCAAACATATAGAAGAAGCCGAAAATGATGTAAATTGGATAAATGCAATGCAAGAAGAACTAAACCAATTTACTAGAAACAAAGTGTGGGATCTAGTAGAGAGACCTTCTGAATATCCAATTATAGGTACAAAATGGATATATAAAAATAAGCTAGATGAAAATGGAATTGTTATAAGGAATAAGGCTAGACTAGTAGCAAAGGGTTATAATCAAGAAGAAGGTATAGACTTTGATGAAACCTTTGCTCCCGTAGCTAGACTTGAGGCTATTAGACTATTATTAGCATATGCATGCTCTAAGGACTTCAAGCTATATCAAATGGATGTAAAAAGTGCTTTTCTAAATGGGTTTATTAATGAGGAGGTATATGTGGAACAACCTCCTGGTTTTGAAAATCATCAATACCCCAATCATGTGTATAAACTGAACAAAGCACTTTATGGTCTAAAACAAGCACCTAGAGCATGGTATGAAGACTTAGTAAATTTCTATTAGAACATGAATTCTCTAGGGGAAATGTAGATACAACATTATTTCTGAAAAAGAAAAATAAGGATATATTATTAGTACAGATTTATGTTGATGATATCATTTTCGGTGCATAAGGAGAGTCGACTCGCGCATAAGGAGAGTCGACTCGCGCATTTTCTGGAGTCGACTCGAGGTCGAGTCGACTCGCGACTCAAGGGAGTCGACTCGCAGTCGGGATCTGACTTTTTAACCCTAGGTTTGTCGTTTTGCAAACACTTTTTCTCAAGCCGCCACTGTTCACAAAGCCCTAGAGCCGACTCCTAGGTCATCCTCGATCGTCTCCAAGCCCTTTTTTCCGTCGATTCTTCGCCGGACATTGAGTTTCCATCCGTTCCTAGGTCTTTTCAGGTCAGTCCCGAGCTTCCTCTATCGATCCTTCTTCGTTCTCTAGGTTTTCATCTCGTTTAGGTCAAGATGCCTCGCAAGGGAGTTGTTAGAAAGAGGTCCCATCCCGTGGCCGGTCCCGAGCGGCGCTCCAAGGCGCGGCACGATCCCGCGAGGCAACCTCCTCCGGATCGTTCCCCGCCTAGGGTGGTTCTTGTTAGGCCGTTGGCCGGGAAGGCCGTCACCTCCGGGAGGTATGTCACTTTCGACTATCTCTCCCGGGAAGGATTCACCATAGGGGATAGGCTTAGAGCCCAGGGTCTAGAGTACTTCCTCACCTTGGACCTTCCCACCTATCCTGGCCTAGTTCAAGAGTTCTACAGTACCGTCCATCGGGGAGATGGAGGTATTGAGGGCACGGTATTAGGTGTCCCATTGCGTGTCACAGAGGACCTCATTGCCCATATCCTCCACCTTCCATTAGTAGGGGTGGCTCCTGCACATCCTGAGGATAGATTTGAGGCCCTTACGATCGTCTTAGGGCATCCACCTCAGTCTCCCCTAGATGAGGTATCTGCTAGCTCACTTCCTATTGAAGTGAGAATCCTTTTGAGCATTTTGTCCAGGTTCATCTTCCCTAAGACAGGGAGATTTGATTTTGTGAATGAGAGGGACCTAGCTATTATGTCTTACATTCTTCAGGACACCCCGGTCAACTTCCCCAAGCTCATTTATAGGTATATGTGTGAGCCCCTGGATAGACCTAGGCTCTCCCTCCCATACGGAATGTTATTCACTCTTCTCTTTAGGCAGTACGAAATTTCCATTCCTGAGAAGGAACCCTCTCGTGCCTTGCGATGGACTGATCGCTTGGGTACGGGGACCATGCACAGGATGGGATTTTGGAAGATGGATCTGGGTTAGGAAGTCCACTCTCACCGCTCAGACCACCAGACCATCACCCAGTCCTGAGCCAGATTCTGACTACCCAGAGTCCCCAGACCATCCAGACCTTCCATCCACTCCTCCTGCTCCTACCACCTCTGCCGGACCTTCCTCCTCAGCTCCACCATCTATGGAGGTCCGTATTGATCCAGAGCAGCTCCGGGAGCTGCGGCAGGAGATCGTCCGAGATTTGAGGGACGAGCTGCTCCGGGAGCTCCGAGGTTCCGTGCCAGCTCCCACTCCTGCACCCACTCCATCCTCAGCACTGGTCCCATCCTTGACAGCCGTGACAGACATGACGGCTGAGGTGCGGCAGGAGATCTACAACATTAGGACCCTGGTGCAGGCCCAGTTCCACAGCATGAGCGAGGTCACGAGCACCACGAGGAGGATGCGGGATGACATCCGCCGTGACATGCACACCACCACCGAGGGGGCCGAGCGCTTGTCGAATGTGCTCATCGACAAGCTGGACGCACTTCAGACCTCGGTGACTGGGCTTCAGACGTCGGTGACTGAGCTCTCCACTACACATAGCAGAGCCACCACGTCTATTATCACGCAGCTGGGCCATGTTACAGAGGCAGTCGCCCTCCTCATGGAGCAGAGCCGATTGAGAGGAGGAGTTACATCCTCCAGAGGAGGAGATGTATCTTCGAGAGGGGGAGCTACATCCTCCAGAGGAGGAGATGTATCCTCGAGAGGGGGAGGCACATCCTCGAGGAGGTCATAGATGATTTTGAGTTGTGTTTTGTCTTCTTTTGTATTGTTCTTGCTTTACCTATTGTATGCTCAAATATATTCACCTTCATATCAATACAATGAGTAGACATCTTATCTTCATTTCTGTGCCATTTGATGATTGACTGTGCCATTTGTGCCATTGATTGTGTGTGATTACCTCCTTTTTGGTATGATGACAAAAAGGGGGAGAAATGTGTAAAATATGTAAAAGGGGAGAAATATTAAAAAGAAATAAATAAAACAATAAACTCTTAAAAACACACATAAATTTGTTCTAAGTGGATTCGGTACCTCGAGGCTCATTATCTCTCTTTTGGGGCTCCTAATGGAGTAATCTCCAGAATCTATTCAAGGGATATTCGGAGATTAGCTGAATCCTACTCAAGAACAAATTGACAGATTTTCCCTCTAAAAACAAAATTTTTAGTTCAAAAATTTCAAAGCATTAAAAGGAAATTCAGAAAATCAAAACATAGTTGAATGCATATGTTGAGGGGGAGAATCTGAATTTTAATCAAGCTAAATCATTAATGTCATATAAGCCAAACAATTGATTGCAGAATATGAAGGCTTATATAATTCCAAATGAAAGGGGGAACTTTAACTCCGAAATTTAATGTTTCACTCCTTTCAAACTTGGATAAATTAAATTATCAAGACATTTGAATTCATTTATGGAGTTTAATTCATTATTTACTGAGCAACTCATTTTACATATACTCAAAGTTTTGTCATCATCAAAAAGGGGGAGATTGTGGAGTGATCGATTAAAACCCCGTTTGATTTTGATGAGCTCAAAGCATTTGAGTATATCTTGTGATTACTAATGAATTCAATTGAGTGTTTCAGTGAAAATCCTGTCCAAGTGTCTCTAGACTTGGTTCATAGCATTTTGGATAAGTTAAGAAGTCTGCATGAACCAATGTCTGAGATACGAGTCGCCTCCCGAGTTTCACGAGTCGACTCCAAGCGTATCAAGGTCACTGGCACGAGCTCGAGTCGACTCCTGATCAGTACGAGTCGACTCCGACTGAAAACAGACAGAAGGACAGAAGAGCAGTTTTTCAGGTCTGAGATTCGAGTCGACTCCAGTGGAATGCGAGTCGACTCCCAGCGGTACACACAGAAAAAGTCAGAGAGCATTTTATGGACTCTGAGATTCGAGTCGACTCCCGCAGTACGCGAGTCGACTCCGAGACTGTGCGACCATCGACAGACAGAAGACCATGTTACTGCCTCTGAGATTCGAGTCGACTCCCAGACAGCTCAAGTCGACTCCAAGACAAGCTTCACGTCAAAAGGCAGAAGACCAACTTTCGGAAACTGAGAGCCGAGTCGACTCCAAGGAAGTTCGAGTCGACTCCAAGACTGGATGAGCCAAAAGACAGAGAATCGGGAGTTCGGGCTCTGAGATTCGAGTCGACTCCCAGGACAGTCGAGTCGACTCGAGTGGACAAAATTCAAATTTAGATCCACGGACTACAGAGGATGAGCCGACTCCAAAATTGCCAGGTCAGCGCCAGAAGTTGGCGAGTCGACTCCGGGTCAAGACGAGTCGACTCCCAGTCAAGACAGCAACTTTAATTCAAACTGGGAACAGTTGCCGAGTCGACTCCGGAAAAGCTCGAGTCGACTCCTGCTACAGCCGAGTCGACTCCTGATCGCGCGAGTCGACTCCAACCCACCAACGGTCACATTGTCAGGCTGCGCAGAGTGTGCAGAACGGCCAGAAAAAGCAGAGTAACGGCTAGTTTCCGTGGGGGTTGACTTAAATAGCCACAGAAGACTGTAGCAAGGTAGAGAACACATATTCCACTCCTAGCATTCAAGTCTTCAAGCTCTCTAAGTGCTCTTCAACGAGAAAAAGGGAAGATCTGCATTTACTGCTCCACCAACATCTTCCCAGCATTCAAAGCTTCCTCCTCCTGCTTTCAAGTCGATCACTCTTTCAAGAGGAGACCGGAGTTCCGGAAGCCACACCTCTTCACTATCTTAAAAGCGTTTGAGGGCTTCTAACTCCTTTACGATTATATTGTTTTAAATCTGCTTTTTGAGAAGCTATTTTCTGTTTTCTTCTATCTCGTGTATTTACTTGATTCAATCGGGGGATTGAATCAAGGGGATTAAGGTTGGTTGGTGAGCCGGTTTAAAACCAACGAGTGTAAGGGTTTGATTGTGAGCCCGGAAAAACAATCGGGGTTGGTTCTAGTCGGTGATCCTGGAAAAACCGACCGAGTTCGTTGTGAGCTCGTAAAACAACAAGTTCGGTTGTGAGCTTGCAAAACAACCGGCTGTAATCCAAGGAGGTTATAGTGAAATTCCCAAGTGAGACTTGGGGAGTGGACGTAGGAGCAAGGGTTAGCTCCGAACCACTATAAAACTTTGTGTTTGTAGTGCATTGTCTCTCATCTTCTTCCCCACACATTACTCACAGCACTTAGCTTTAATTAAATAACTGGCTATAGTATTTCGTTAATCATCCACAAAGTTTTAATTAGCTAAGTTAATTTAAAAACCCAATTCACCCCCCCCCCTCTTGGGTTGTCTATCTGGGCAACAGCTGCCAACCTTTCTTCAAGGTGTTGAAACGCCCGAAAGACTTCCTCTGGACGGCCGAATGTCAAGCAGCATTCGACCAGCTCAAGGAATACTTGGCGTCTCCTCCCCTGCTGTCCAAGCCGCAAGAAGGGGAGATGCTCTACCTTTATCTGGCAGTCTCCCCAACCGCAGTCAGTGCGGTACTGGTTCGGGAAGAGGCAAAGTTCCAGAAGCCTGTGTACTACATCAGCCGGGTCTTACGGGATGCCGAGACGCGGTATACGAAGGCTGAAAAGATCGCCTTCGCGCTGCTGACCGCGACCAGGAGGCTTCGCCCCTATTTCCAGGCCCATTCTATCACCCTCTTGACCGATCAACCGCTGCGGCAGATCCTCAGCAATCCTGAGAATGCAGGACGGCTGGTGAAGTGGGCAGTAGAACTTGGTGAGTTCGACATCGCTACCAGCCCCGACCCGCTATCAAGGCCCAGGCGCTCGCGGATTTCCTCGCTGAGTGCACGGTGCAGGAGGCGGAACCTAAGTCGCCGGAAACACCCAGCCTCGACCTCCCGATTTGGACGCTTCACATCGATGGGTCGTCGAACCCCGAAGGTGGAGGGGCCGGGCTGGTACTCACCAGCCCTGATGGAGTGATAGCCGAGTATGCCTTGAGGTTCGGATTTCCAGTGACCAACAACGAGGCGGAGTACGAGGCCCTAGTCACGGGACTCAAACTCACCAAGGAGCTCGGCATCCGGCGCCTGAAGGTCTTCACCGACTCTCAGCTGGTGGTCGGGCAGGTCCGTGGGGAGTTCGAAGCCCGGAACCCGACCATGCAGAATTACGTCCGGAAGGTGCAAGCACTCATTTCCGACCTCGGCAGTGTCGACATCCAGCAGGTCCCAAGAAGTGAAAATGCCAGGGCCGACAGGCTGTCCCGCTTAGTGAGCGCAGACGCGCACAACTTGTCGAGGGCGATCTACCTGGAGACCCTGGATGCCCCGAGCATCGGCGAGGCTGGAGCGGTGATGGCGATTGACCCGGAGCCGTCTTGGATGGACCCGCTTGTCGCCTACCTCACCGAAGGGATCCTCCCTGAAGACGAAGATCAAGCTCGGCGACTTGTTATGAAGTCCGCCCACTACGTACTCAATGAAGGGAGGCTGTATCGGACCTCGTTCACCGCCCCCCTCTTAAAGTGCCTCCGCCCCTCGGAAGCGGCCTACGTCCTCGGCGAAGTCCACGAAGGCGTTTGCGGATCCCACTTGGGGGCTAGGTCCTTGGCGCACAAGATCATGAGGCAAGGCTATTATTGGCCTACCTTGTTGGAGGACTCAAAGGATCATGTACGGAAATGCGACGCCTGCCAGCGCCACGCCAACGTCCAGAGAGTCCCTTCTGTCCCCTTGGCACCAATCACTGCACCCTGGCCCTTCGCCCAGTGGGGAATGGATATCCTCGGACCATTCCCCGTCGCTTCAGCTCAGCGGAAATTTTTGATTGTTGCAATCGACTACTTCACCAAGTGGGTGGAGGCAGAGCCGCTGGCCACTATCACGGAGGTGCAAGTCCGGAAGTTCGTGAAGAAGAATATCATTGTCCGATTTGGGGTACCTCGGGTCCTCATCTCGGATAATGGCCGACAGTTCGACAACAAGCATTTCCGTGACTTGTGCGAGGAGTTCGGGATCGAGCATCGGTTCACATCTGTGTCGCATCCCCAAACCAACGGCGAGGCCGAGGTCACAAATCGGACAATCCTCCAAGGAATCAAAGCGCGAATCGGTCGGACGGGGCAAGCTTGGGTCGAAGAACTCGAGAATGTCCTTTGGGCGTATCGGACCACGCATCGGACCCCTACCGGGGAGACGCCTTTCAGCCTAACCTATGGCACGGAAGCCGTTGTCCCCGTGGAGCTCGGACTCCCCTCACCCCGGGTGGCCGCGCACCGACCCGAGGCCAATTCGGAGCAACTCCAAGGGAACCTGGATCTCTTGAAAGAAGCGAGGGAAATGGCGCAGGTTCGGATGGCGATGTATCAGCGGAGGGTGGCCCGATATTACAACTCCAAGGTCCGACCGAAGCTTTTCAGAATCGGAGATCTGGTGCTAAGGCGAGCTAAAGCATCTCAACCTGCGGAAGGTGGGAAGCTAGCGCCAAATTGGGAAGGCCCGTATAAGGTTTGCTGGGTAAACCGACCTGGCTCCTACCAGTTGGAGGCCCTAGATGGTCGAGAAATTCTAAGGAGCTGGAATTCCGCTAACCTGCGGATGTATTACCAGTAGAACGACGATGCCAGAAAGACAGTTCAAAAATGTATAACACTTTGCATTTCAATAATTTCTGGTTACAACGACGTGCTCGTGTGATTACAAGGAATTCCCAGAGGGGAATTAGGGTGTAAAGAAAGTAAAGAAGAGGTGGAGACTCCGAGGAGCTGAAGATCTGGGATCCCGAAACCTCCATCTGAAGCGGTTGCAATCCCGCCGGAAGTGGGTGCTTCCAACCGGAGGCGCCATCGGCGTCTCACGAAAGAGACGAAGAGCCAGCGCGGATGAAGAAGAAGTGGACGAAGGAGAAGTCCACACTGCCTCCAACCGGAGGCGCCATCCACGCCCCACGAAGAGGACGAGGAGCCGCCGCAGACGAAGCTCCCGCTGCCTCCAGGGGAACGCCACCTCCAAGGGATATTCCGGTCCTCCCCAGTGTTAGGGGAGAGAAGGAATACAAGGGGGAAGAGCATATGGAGGCGCGGTCCCGGATCAAGCACCTGGTGCGGAGCTCAATCGGGAGGCCGAACTTCAAGGAGGGGAGACGTGATCCCGGATGAAACGCCTAGAGCGGAGTTCCGCCGGGGAGAACCTCCTTGTTGATCCCAGATGAAACGGCTAGTTGGCGGAAGTCGCGAAGGGCGCGCCTCCCGTTCCTTCGGCAGGGGTCTCTCAACCATGCGCCGGAGAGGAGGCCCACGATCCATGGCAACCTGAACAGCTCCGGCTTGGCAGGCTCCGTCGCACCTGCACCTATATTTATAGCCAAACTGCGGCCCCCCGGTCGTTCCGATACGGGTGGCTCCAATAAATGCGGGCGCATTGAATCCGGAGCCGATCCGGCTCTCAAGGCGTATCTTTCCGCGATTTCCTAAGCGTCATTCTCCTTAATCGCATTTTTTGTGCAGGACACTCCGGGTGGCCTGTACCCCTAGGTCCATGTATCTCCGCTCGCGCCCCAGGCCGCATCCGCCTCGAATAACGCGCGTATCGCGGCCGCTTAACTGACACTCCTTGCAAGCAGCAACTGGCGATCCGATTTCCCAGGTAACCCCTTAATTAGCACTTAATGCCCATCTGGTGTTCCCCAGGCGACGCTTGGAGAGGAGGAGAAATACAATCGCAGCTGGCCATGGAGAAATCCCGTCGGGCGGCAAGCGACAGGCGCACGACCAGCGAGCGGAATTTTCCGAGGCTCGGCCCTCGGATGCCAGGCTAACCCGATGATCATCCCGGGAGCAGACTAGCCTGAAGCCCCGACCGGTCGCCTCGGCTTGCGCCAGCCTTGGCCGACCAACGAGCGGAATTTCCCGAGGCTCGGCCCTTGGATGCCAGGCTAACCCGATGATCATCCCGGGAGCAGACTAGCCTGAAGCCCCGACCGGTCGCCTCGGCTTGCGCCAGCCTTGGCCGACCAACGAGCGGAATTTCTCGAGGCTCGGCCCTTGGATGCCAGGCTAACCCGATGATCATCCCGGGAGCAGACTAGCCTGAAGCCCCGACCGGTCGCCTCGGCTTGCGCCAGCCTTGGCCGACCAACGAGCGGAATCTCCCGAGGCTCGGCCCTCGGATGCCAGGCTAACCCGATGATCATCCCGGGAGCAGACTAGCCTGAAGCCCCGACCGGTCGCCTCGGCTTGCGCCAGCCTTGGCCGACCAACGAGCGGAATTTCCTGAGGCCTAACCCTCGGATGCCTGGCTTAGCGCCGGAAGAATTTTCTGAGGCCTAATCCTCGGATGCCTGGCTTAGCGCCGGAAGAATTTCCTGAGGCTTAACCCTCGGATGCCTGGCTTAGCGCCGAAAGAATTTCCTGAGGCCTAACCCTCGGATGCCTGGCTTAGCGCCGGAAGAATTTCCTGAGGCCTAACCCTCGGATGCCTGGCTTAGCGCCGGAAGAATTTCCTGAGGCCTAACCCTCGGATACCTGGCTTAGCGCCGGAAGAATTTCCTGAGGCCTAACCCTCGGATGCCTGGCTTAGCGCCGGAAGAATTTCCTGAGGCCTGACCCTCGGATGCCTGGCTTAGCGCCGGAAGAATTTCCTGAGGCCTGACCCTCGGATGCCTGGCTTAGCGCCGGAAGAATTTCCTGAGGCCTGACCCTCGGATGCCTGGCTTAGCGCCGGAAGAATTTCCTGAGGCCTAACCCTCGGATGCCTGGCTTAGCGCCGGAGGAATTTCCTGAGGCCTAACCCTCGGATGCCTGGCTTAGCGCCGAAGGAATTTCCTGAGGCCTAACCCTCGGATGCCTGGCCTAGCGCTAGAAGAATTTCAAGAGTCGGGAGTCAGCGAGACGCTACCAAGAGTTAAAAAGAAGAAGGACGAAAGTGAAATGAAGAAACTCTAGTTGCATTAACTTTCATTGTTTCAGGGCTGAGACCCATACAACTTGGCAAAACGCCAACACACAAAGAAAAGAACAAAATACAGAAGGTCAGCTTGGAGGAACCCCCGGGTCGAGAACGTCGGGCACGTCCGTAGGGGGTAGGAAGACGGTTGGAGAAGCAGCAGGCAATGGCGCCGGAGGGGAGTCGAGAAGGGAGATCCCACTCAGGTCAATTTCGGGGTACTTAGCCGACACCCTTGCCAGGCCTTCCTCGAAGCCTAAGACAAAGGAGTCGGACCCCGCGTCCGACATATCACGGACGAACTCGTCGGACTGACGATAGGCCTGTACCGCCTCCGACATATCACGGGTGAACTCGGCGGACTGACGATAAGCCTGTACCGCCTGACGCCCGATCTCCGCACTCTTCTCGGCCAGCGTCGCCTCTGCCCGCTCCATAATCTGAGCCTTCGCCTCCAAGACCTTCGCCACAATCCGGTCATCCGCCTCGGAGGAGACCCTCAGCAGATCAGCCTGAGCCTCCTTGTGCTTCGCCTCGGCAGCAATGCGAGCAGCCTCAGCCTCCTCCAGGCGCGAATGAAGCTCCTGGTCGCTCGCGCGGAACTTCTCCAAGGCCGACTCCAATTCGCCCAGCTTGGCTTCAAGAGACCGGGTTCGGTTGCGGGCGTTGTCGGCTGACCGCTGGGCCTTCTCCCACCTCTCCCGGTAGTCAGCAGCCTTCCGGGACTGCTTCTCGGCCCGCTCCTCCGCCTTCTTGATCTCGCCCTCGAGACCTGAGGCAACCTTGAGTTGCTCCCGAGCCTCCAACAGTTGCTTCTCGAGGGTGGCGAAGCCGAGTGCCCGCTCTTCGGCCACCTGGAGCCTCGTCTCGAGGTCCCTGGTCGTCCTCCCCGCCGCAGCCTGACCTCCCTCTTCTATTGCCTTCAGTTGGCTCTCGGCCCTCGCCAGAAGCCTCGCCTGTTCCTCGTAGCACTCCTCCAGGCGGATCATGTACTGGGCGAGCTAAGAGATAGGAAAAACGAGGGCGTCAGGCGGGGATCAACAGAGCCTATAAATGAGGAAAGTGACCAAAAGAGCACTCACCGACATGAGACAGATGCAGCTGGCAGCCCCAACGTCAGGGACCCTCATCTCCCGGACCCGCCTGCGGTCCTTCTCCAGCAGCACCGTCTCGATGAGGTTTCGGGCGCCGGCGAAAGTGAAGGCCGACCCCGACTTCTCCCCGGAGTCGGACGGTGGTTCTGCAGCCTTACCCTTACCCATCGCTTGGGGAAGAGTCATGCTGACCATGTTCGGGGCGGGGACCGCCCCTGGAATTGACAGGGTCCCGCTCGGCCGGGGCCTCGGCGCGTCCCTCCTCGTATCATCCGGAGCCGACCGAGTCGAAGGCTGGGCTGGGGACCGATCACGTCCGACCCGTCCATCTCGGGCGCGCCCGGGTGATGCCTCCGGAGAAACGGTAGTCTCGGCATCGGAGGGCTGATACAGCATCAACTCCCGGTCCGCGCCCGCGGCGTCCCCCTGATCGGTGGGTCCGGACCCGTCTGTCGGCGTCGGAGTCGCCTGCCGGCGGGACTTCTTCGCCGGTGGAGCCCCGCTCGGAGGAGCTCGTTTCTTCCTCCGGACTGCTTCCAGTAGGGACGCCCTACCAACAGCCGTTGCCTTGTCCGACCGCATGACGTCGTCGATCTCTGCAAAAAGGACGAGGTGGTCGGAGGTTGAGAAACTGAAGGCTAGAACGAAACGAAAGAGGAGAAGAGAGCTAAAAAAGAAATGGTGGCGGGCTCACGGTCAGTGGGGACCGAGCTCAGACCGACGTTCACCAAGGTATCCTCGGAAATAAGGCGAGCCACCGGGGGGAGCCGGCCCTCGGCAACCAACTCCTTCAAGACGGCGACGCCATCGGATTCCTCCCTCGACAACCTCGATAGGCCAATCGGGGACTTCATCGGCATCTCCCAGGTTGCCCTGATTCCCCAAGAGGGATCTGCGTCAACGAAAAAGAAGCGCTCCTTCCAGCCGTGGATGGAGGTAGGAGCCTCCTTGACGAGGCCGCACCCTCGCCGCGCCGCAAAGCACCACCACCCTTTATCCTGGGGGTGGCCACTCAGGCCGTAGCATTCCCAAAAGACATTCAGGGTGGCGGGAACCTCGTGCATGCGGCAGAGAACCTGAAAGGCTGTCAGGGCGCGCCATGAGTTCGGCACCAGCTGCGTCGGCGCCACTCTTAAACCCCGAAGCACCTGAACGACTAAGTCCGAGGGGGGAAAGCGGAACCCGGCCTGAAGAATGCCCTCATTGATGGCAACCTTCCCCGGAGGAGGGTGGGACATCCTCTCCTCAGGCCCCGGGAGCATAACATTGCAAGCCTCGGGAAGATGGTATCGAGCCACGAACCTATCTAGGTCTTCGGCGGCCAACTCCGACTTAATGCGGTCTGCTCTCACTTCGCCCATCCCTAATGGCCAGTGAATCTACGGTCAGGACAGGGTCGAGAAGGGGGAAAAGACCGGAACGACTGGAGTACACTAATACAAAAGGAGAGTATGGAGTGCCCTAAATTAAAGAATGGAGCAACTCACCGGAAGAGAAGGAAGAACGGCTCCGAGAGCGTCAAAGGAGGAGCAAGCGAACAGTCCGACGGCGATGACGGCAGCGCAAAGGAGAAACTCGAAGATGTCTGTAAAGAGAAAGGCGGACGGAGGAGGACCCCCGGTTAAATAGGCGGAAAGGTGGGTGACGCCAGAGGACGCCTGGCTGCCGAAGGGTCGCTCGCGCCCCAAAGGCGAATCGACGCCATTAAGAAAGGATGTCCGCCGAAATCCTCAGACTGCCAGGTCAGCAACAACCGCCATACGCCATAAAGAAGGCGGGGAGCTCGAAGCGCGCGCGCCTCTCCGAGGGATGGCGACAATCTCGAAGCATCACTTCCTTCACCCGTTCCCCTTCTGGCTCCAGGCTCGGAAGTGGGGGGCTACTGTTACGGGGGAACTCAGCCACCATGCCCCACGTGACCGGCACGCGCGCCCTAGAAGATTACAGCTGCCCCTTGATCCAGTAACCCGACCCCGAGTCGGATATCTTCGGCCTCGCAGCCCGACCCCGAGTCGGCTGCCCCTTGATCCAGTAACCCGACCCCGAGTCGGATATCTTCGGCCTCGCAGCCCGACCCCGAGTCGGCTGCCCCCTGGATCCAGCAATCCGACCCCGAGTCGGCAATCTCTCGACAACGACAGGCTGTTCCCCTGAAGCACGCCGCGACCCTCTGCTCCACTACTCCCTACAACGGTCGTATCCGGCGCTGCTCCACGATCTCCTGTAACAGCCGTACAAAGCGGAGCTCCACTACGCCCTGTCATGGCCGTACCCAGCGCTACCCCACGACGCCCAGTAACGGCCATGTCAGTGGCAACTCCATCGTGCCACACGATGATCAACCCCCCAGAAGGACCCCCCAGCCTGGTATATATGCGGCTGGGGGAGAAGGGGGAGGTAAGCAAGAACTTCCATTGCATTCTCCTACTACCTGCAATTATCTCTCCTTCTCCTCCAATCTCCTCTAACTTGATCGTCGGAGGGCCCCCACTACCCCAGTGGTGGTGCGAGGCTTGCTTGCAGGTTTTCTGGTGGAAAGTGGAGCGTAATCAACACCAACCAAGGCGACTCAGACGGAACCCCGTTCACACCGCTGTGCCAATCGTTCTCGGTTTGGACCACCAGCAACATATGAGGCTGGGGGGGAAGGGGGAGGGTAAGATATATCTTCCAGAGTATCATCTCACCTGCTACCTTCTCCTTCTCCTTCTCCTTCGATCTCCTCTGACTTGATCGTCGAGGGCCCCCACTACCCCGGTGGTGGTGCGAGGCTTGCTTGCAGGTTTCACGGCGGAGGGCGGAGCGCAACCAAAGCAACTCAAAGGGAACCCCGTTCACACCGCTGTGCCAATCGTTCTCGGTTTGGACCACCAGCAACAGTTGGCGCTAGAGGAAGGGACCGGATCTCAGAGCGATCGTAATGGCACGGCGAGGTGGTCGTGGAGCTTCCAATGCTTCCGGTCGCGGGGCCTCTCGCGCCACTGGCCGGGAGGCCGCTGCATCTCCAACACGCTCTCAGCAACACTCCACCGCCCCACCGCCCATTCAGATGGTCGAAGCCGCCCAGTTCGACCAGCTAACCCAGCAGGTTCGCACCCTCGCGGAGGCGGTGCAGAATCTGCAGGGTGCGATGTCCCGGGCGCTGCAGCGGGCTCAGGAGCCGCCGCTGCCTGAGCGTTTGCCTGTCCTCCTCAACCCGCGCTCCTTCCTCTCCCATGGGGAGGAGCGCCGGCGCGAGGAGGATTCTCGAGCACGCTCCATTCTGCCGGGACCTTCCCATCGGAGCTGCGCGGGGTACGAGAGGCGGGCCCGGGCGCGTTCCCAAACCCCCCAGTCCTCGAGGAACCCGCGCTCCAGTCGGTCCCCCACTCGCCGCTCCTTGTCTCCCACCCACCGGTCGCGCTCCCTGGACCGGCGGGTGGACGATCTCCACCGACAACTCCAGGTCCTGAAGGGCCATTCCAAAGATCCCTTCGCCGACTTAGAGATCTTCTCCCAGCCGGCGCTTGCCTCGAGGATCCTACGGACCCCGAATCCCCCGGGGTTCAAAATGCCGGCGATCGAGCCCTATGACGGGGCGGCAGACCCGCGGGATCACGTCGAGAGTTTCAGGACCCTTATGCTCCTCCACGGAGCATCAGATCCCCTTCTCTGCAAGGCCTTCCCGGCAACCCTTCGTGGCCCGGCGAGGGCGTGGTTCGCCGGGCTGGAGGCTGACTCAATCCGGTCTTTCGACCAGTTCACTCGCCTCTTCATCACTCATTTCGCCGTCAGTAGCCGGCGGCGACTGGTCTCCGACTCCCTCTTTGACGTCCGGCAAAACGAGGGAGAAAGCCTGCGGGATTATCTTACCCGCTTCAACAGGGCTACGCTGGAGGTCCGGAACCTAAGTCAGGAGGTAGCTCTTTCAGCCCTGAAGCGTGGCTTCCGGAAGGGCAGGCTCACCTTCTCCCTGGACAAACGCCTGCCGCGGAGCTTCCCAGAGCTGTTGTCCCGGGCGAACCAGTATGCGGACGCCGAGGAGGCGGCCGCCCACCGGAGCAAGGAGGTCGCCGAGATCCCTCCAAAGCTTGGGAAGAAAAGGCGGAAAGAGGCACACCAGAGGAGGAGCCCGACGCCCCAGCGTCGGCGCAGAAGCCCGTCGCCGGCGAAGAACCACGGCGCCCCACGCCCTCGTTCTCCGCCCCGACGTTTCAACCGGTACACCCCTCTCCTGACTCCCCGGGCCCAGATCCTTATGGAGATCAAGGGGCGGAAGGACCTCCCGGCCCCGAGACAGATGCGGAGGATCCCTGGAAAGAGGCCCTCCCGGGCGTACTGTGAGTACCACCGAGACCACGGCCACGACACGGAGGACTGCTTCCAGCTTCGGGACGAGATCGAGGCTCTCATCCGTCGGGGGCGTCTCGGTCGATATGTGAGCGACCGACGTCCCCCCGCAGACCCGCGTCCGGCCGACCCGGCTCCTCCGGAGCCTCGGGAGCAGAATCGACCCATTGCGGGCGTGATCCACACTATCACTGGGGGCTGCTCTCGGCCCGTGAGGAACGCAGGGGGCTCGACGGAAGCGTCAGGGACGGCCGTCGTAAAGAGGCAGAGGGTCGGCAATGTAATCACCTTTTCTGATGAGGATGTAAAGGGGGTTCAGACTCCCCACGATGACGCCATGGTGATCTCCCTCACTATGGCAAACTATGATGTAAGGCGTGTTTTTGTGGATAGTGGAAGCTCAGCTGATATTTTGTTTTACGAGGCCTTCCAAAAGATGAGCTTGTCCAGACAGTTGTTGCACAAATTGTCCACCCCCCTCGTAGGATTCACCGGTGACGCTGTCCCGGCGGAAGGTGTCGTTGAGCTGCCTGTGACTGCGGGCGTCGCACCCGCAGAAGCCACGGTGCGACTCGGGTTCTTGGTCGTCCGTGTTCCCTCGGCCTACAACGCTATCCTCGGGCGACCCGGGCTGAACGCCCTTCGCGCGGTGGTCTCCACGTACCACTTGCTCATGCGGTTCCCCACGGCGGTCGGGATCGGAGAGGTCCGAGGTGACCAACCGACCGCACGGCAATGTTTTCTAGCAACCCTCAAAGGGAAGAAGCCCGTGGAAGCCCTAAGCGTCGAGTCCCTTGATGCCAGAGACGAGGTGGCCTTGCGGCAGGGGGAGCCGGCCGAGGGTGTGGTCGAAGTCCCCCTCGAGGAAGGCCGCCCCGACCGGGCGGTCCGGGTCGGCGCCAATCTCGACCCGGGAGCTCGGGCCCGGTTGGTGGAATTCCTCCGAGCCAATACCGATGTATTTGCCTGGTCGGCGGCCGATGTACCTGGGATCGACTCGGAGGTCATTTCTCACGCCCTCAACGTCGACCCGACCCACCGACCAATAAAGCAGAAGAAGAGACACTGTGCCCCGAATCGGATCCGGGTGGTCGACCAGGAGGTAGACAAGCTCTTGGAGGCAGGATTCATAAGGGAGGTAAGCTACTCCGAGTGGCTGGCAAATGTTGTACTTGTCCGGAAGGCGAGCGGGAAGTGGAGGATGTGCGTCGACTATACCGACCTGAACAAGGCGTGCCCTAAGGATAGCTTTCCGCTTCCGCGAATAGACCAACTGGTCGACGCGACTTCCGGATATCAGCTGCTGTCTTTCATGGACACCTTCTCCGGTTACAACCAGATAATGATGGCCCCACAGGACGAGGAGAAAACTGCCTTTATAACAGACCGGGGGCTGTACTGCTACAAGGTAATGCCCTTCGGTCTGAAGAATGCTGGCGCCACTTACCAGCGCCTCGTCAACAAAATCTTCAAAGAGCAAATCGGCCGGAACATGGAGGTGTACGTGGACGATATGCTGGTGAAGAGCCGCCATGCAGACCAGCACATCGCGGATTTGGAGGAGACTTTCACCACCTTGCGGAAGTTTCGCATGAAGCTGAACCCAGCGAAGTGCGCCTTCGGCGCTTCGGCCGGGAGGTTCCTCGGTTTCATTGTCAACCAGCGGGGTATCGAAGCCAACCCGGACAAAATCAAGGCCATCCAAGGTATGTCCCCTCCGACCAAAGTAAAGGAGGTTCAGGAGCTCGCTGGAAGGGTCGCCGCGCTTGGACGATTTGTGGCAAAATCGGCCGAACGCTGCCAACCATTCTTCAAGGTGTTAAAACGCCCGAAAGACTTCCTCTGGACGGCCGAATGTCAAGCAGCATTCGACCAGCTCAAGGAATACCTGGCGTCTCCTCCCCTACTGTCCAAGCCGCAAGAAGGGGAGATGCTCTACCTCTATCTGGCGGTCTCCCCAACCACGGTCAGTGCGGTGCTGGTTCGGGAAGAGGCAAAGCTCCAGAAGCCCGTGTACTACATCAGCCGGGTCCTACGGGATGCCGAGACGCGGTATACGAAGGCTGAGAAGATCGCCTTCGCGCTGTTGACCGCGACCAGGAGACTCCGCCCCTATTTCCAGGCCCATTCTGTCACCCTCTTAACTGATCAACCACTACGACAGATCCTCAGCAACCCCGGGAATGCGGGACGGCTGGTGAAGTGGGCAATTGAACTCAGTGAGTTCGACATCCGCTACCAGCCTCGACCCGCCATCAAGGCCCAGGTGCTCGCGGATTTTCTCGCTGAGTGCACGGTGCAGGAGGCGGAACCTAGACCGCCGGAAACGCCCAGCCTCGACCTCCCGACCTGGACGCTTCACATCGATGGGTCGTCGAACCCCGAGGGTGGAGGAGCCGGGCTGGTCCTTACCAGTCCTGATGGAGTGATAGCCGAGTATGCCTTGAGATTTGGATTTCCAGTGACCAACAACGAGGCGGAGTACGAGGCCCTAGTCACGGGACTCAAACTCACCAGGAAGCTCGGCATCCGGCGTTTGAAGGTCTTCACCGACTCCCAGCTGGTGGTCGGGCAGGTCCGTGGGGAGTTCGAGGCCCGGAGCCTGACCATGCAGAACTACGTCCGGAAGGTGCAAGCACTCATTCCCGATCTCGGCAGTGTCGACATCCAGCAGGTCCCCAGAAGCGAAAATGCTAGGGCCGACAGGTTGTCCCGCTTGGTGAGCGCAGAGGCGCACAACTTGTCGAGGGCAATCTACCTGGAGACCCTGGAGGCCCCGAGCATCGGCGAGGCTGGAGCGGTGATGGCGATTGATCCGGAGCCGTCTTGGATGGACCCGCTCGTCGCCTACCTCGCCGAAGGGATCCTCCCTGAAGACGAAGATCAAGCTCGGCGACTTGTCAAGAAGTCCGTCCACTACGTACTCTATGAAGGGAGGCTGTATCGGACCTCGTTTACCGCCCCCCTCTTAAGGTGCCTCCGCCCCTCGGAGGCGGCCTACGTCCTCGGCGAAGTCCACGAGGGCGTTTGCGGATCGCACTTGGGGGCTAGGTCCTTGGCACACAAGATCATGAGGCAAGGCTATTATTGGCCTACCTTGTTGGAGGACTCAAAGGATCATGTACGGAAATGCGACGCCTGCCAGCGCCACGCCAACGTCCAGAGAGTCCCTTCTGTCCCCTTGGCACCAATCACCGCACCCTGGCCCTTCGCACAGTGGGGAATGGATATCCTCGGACCATTTTCCGTCGCTTCAGCCCAGCGGAAATTCTTGATTGTTGCAATCGACTACTTCACCAAGTGGGTGGAGGCAGAGCCGCTGGCCACTATCACGGAGGCGCAAGTCCGGAAGTTCGTGAAGAAAAACATCATTGTCCGATTTGGGGTACCCCGAGTCCTCATCTCGGATAATGGTCAACAGTTCGACAACAAGCATTTCCGTGACTTCTGCGAGGAGTTCGGGATCGAGCATCGGTTCACATCTGTGTCGCATCCCCAAACCAACGGTGAGGCCGAGGTCATAAATCGGACAATCCTCCAAGGAATTAAGGCGCGAATCGGTCGGACGGGGCAAGCTTGGGTCGAAGAACTCGAGAATGTCCTTTGGGCGTATCGGACCACGCATCGGACCCCTACCGGGGAGACACCTTTCAGCCTAACCTATGGCACGGAAGCGGTTGTTCCCGTGGAGCTCGGACTCCCCTCGCCCCGGGTGGCCGCGCACCGACCCGAGGCCAATTCGGAGCAACTCCGAGGGAACCTGGACCTCTTGGAAGAAGCAAGAGAAATGACGCAGGTTCGGATGGTGATGTATCAGCGGAGGGTGGCCCGATATTATAACTCCAAGGTCCGACCGAAACTTTTCAGAGTCGGAGATCTGGTGCTAAGGCGAGCCAAAGCATCTCAACCCGCGAAAGGTGGAAAGCTGGCGCCAAATTGGGAAGGCCCGTATAGGGTTCGCTGGATAAACCGACCTGGCTCCTACCAGTTGGAGGCCCTAGATGGTCGAGAAATTCCGAGGAGCTGGAATTCCGCTAACTTGCGGGCGTATTACCAGTAGAACGACAAAGCCAGGAAGACAGTTCGAAAAATGTACAATTCTTTTCATTTCAATAATTTCTGGTTACAACGGTGTGTTCGTGTGATTACAAAGAATTCCCAGTGGGGAATTGGGGAGTAAAGAAAACAAGGAAGAGGTGGAGACTCCGTGGAGCTGAAGATCTGGGATCCCGAACCCTCCATCCGAAGCAGCTGCAATCCCACCGGGCGTGGGTGCTTCCCCCCGGAGACGCCATCGACGCCTCACGAAAAAGATGAGGAGCCGCCGCAGAAGAAGTTCCCGCTGCCTCCAGAGGAACGCCACCTCCAAGGGATATTCCGGTCCCCCCAGGAGAAGGGGAGGGAAGGAATACAAGGGAGAAGAGCGCGAGGAGGCACGATCCCGGATGAAGCGTCTGGCGCAGAGCTCAATCGGGAGGCGGGGCTGAAAGGAGGGGGGATGTGATCCCGGATGAAACGCCTAGAGCGGAGTTCCACCGGAGAGAACCTCCTTGTTGATCCCAGATGAAACGGCTAGTTGGCGGAAGTCGCGAAGGGCGCGCCTCCCGTTCCTCCGGCAGGGGTTTCCCAGCCACACGCCGGAGAGGAGGTCCACGATCCATGGCAACCTGAATAGCTCCGGCTTGGGAGGCTCCACCGCACCTGCACTTATATTTATAGCCAAACTGTGGCCCCCCGGTCGTTCCGATGCGGGTGGCTCCAATAAAGGCGGGCGCACCGAATCCGGAGCCGTTCCAGCTCTCGAGGCGTATCCTCCCACGATCTCCTAAGCGTCGTTCTCCTTAATTGCATTCTTCATGCAGGACACTCCGGGCGATGTGTATCCCACGGCCCACGTATCTCCGCTCGCGCCCAGGCCGCATCCGCCTCGAAGAGCGCGCGTATTGCGGCCGCTTAACTGACACTCCTTGCAAGCAGCAACTGGCGATCCGATTTCCCAGGTAACGCCTCAATTAGCATTTAATACCCTTCTGCTGTTCCCCAGGCGACGCTTGGAGAATAGGAGAAACACGATCGTAGCTGGCCACGGAGAAATTCCGTCGAGCGGCAAGCGACAGGCGCGTGGCCAACGAGCGGAATTTCCCGAGGCTCAGCCCTCGGATGCCAGGCTAACCCGATGATCATCCCGGGAACAGACTAGCCTGAAGCCCCGACCGGTCGCCTCGGCTTGCGCCAGCCTTGGCCGACCAACGAGCGGAATTCCCCGAGGCTCGGCCCTCGGATGCCAGGCTAACCCGATGATCATCCCGGGAGCAGACTAGCCTGAAGCCCCGACCGGTCGCCTCGGCTTGCGCCAGCCTTGGCCGACCAACGAGCGGAATTTTTCGAGGCTCGGCCCTCGGATGCCAGGCTAACCCGATGATCATCCCGGGAGCAGACTAGCCTGAAGCCCCGACCGGTCGCCTCGGCTTGCGCCAGCCTTGGCCGACCAACGAGCGGAATTCCCCGAGGCTCGGCCCTCGGATGCCAGGCTAACCCGATGATCATCCCGGGAGCAGACTAGCCTGAAGCCCCGACCGGTCGCCTCGGCTTGCACCAGCCTTGGCCGACCAACGAGCGGAATTTCCCAAGGCTCGGCCCTCGGATGCCAGGCTAACCCGATGATCATCCCGGGAGCAGACTAGCCTGAAGCCCCGACCGGTCGCCTCGGCTTGCGCCAGCCTTGGCCGACCAACGAGCGAAATTTTTCGAGGCTCGGCCCTCGGATGCCAGGCTAACCCGATGATCATCCCGGGAGCAGACTAGCCTGAAGCCCCGACCGGTCGCCTCGGCTTGCGCCAGCCTTGGCCGACCAACGAGCGGAATTTCCCGAGGCTCGGCCCTCGGATGCCAGGCTAACCCGATGATCATCCCGGGAGCAGACTAGCCTGAAGCCCCGACCGGTCGCCTCGGCTTGCGCCAGCCTTGGCCGACCAACGAACGGAATTCCCCGAGGCTCGGCCCTCGGATGCCAGGCTAACCCGATGATCATCCCGGGAGCAGACTAGCCTGAAGCCCTGACCGGTCGCCTCGGCTTGCGCCAGCCTTGGCCGACCAACGAACGGAATTTTCCGAGGCTCGGCCCTCGGATGCCAGGCTAACCCGATGATCATCCCGGGAGCAGACTAGCCTGAAGCCCCGACCGGTCGCCTCGGCTTGCGCCAGCCTTGGCCGACCAACGAGCGGAATTCTCCGAGGCTCGGCCCTCGGATGCCAGACTAACCCGATGATCATCCCGGGAGCAGACTAGCCTGAAGCCCCGACCGGTCGCCTCGGCTTGCGCCAGCCTTGGCCGACCAACGAGCGGAATTCCCCAAGGCTCAGTCCTCGGATGCCAGGCTAACCCGATGATCATCCCGGGAGCAGACTAGCCTGAAGCCCCGACCGGTCGCCTCGGCTTGCGCCAGCCTTGGCCGACCAACGAGCGGAATTTCCCGAGGCTCGGCCCTCGGATGCCAGGCTAACCCGATGATCATCCCGGAAGCAGACTAGCCTGAAGCCCCGACCGGTGGCCTCGGCTTGCGCCGGCCTTGGCCGACCAACGAGCGGAATTTCCCAAGGCTCAGTCCTCGGATGCCAGGTAAACTCGATGATCATCCCGGGAGCAGACTAACCTGAAGCCCCGACCGGTCGCCTTGGCTTGCGCCAGCCTTGGCCGACCAATGAGTGGAATTTCTTCCGCCTAGCGTCGGAAGAATTTCCTGAGGCCTAACCCTCGGATGCCTGGCCTAGCGCCGGAAGAATTTCCTGAGGCCTAACCCTCGGATGCCTGGCCTAGCGCCGGAAGAATTTTCTGAGGCCTAACCCTCGGATGCCTGGCCTAGCGCCGGAAGAATTTCCTGAGGCCTAACCCTCGGATGCCTGGCCTAGTGCCGGAAGAATTTCCTGAGGCCTAACCCTCGGATGCCTGGCCTAGCGCCGGAAGAATTTCCTGAGGCCTAACCCTCGGATGCCTGGCCTAGTGCCGGAGGAACTTCAAGAGTCAGGAGTCGGCGAGACGCTACCAAGAGTTAAAAAGAGGAAGGATGTCCGCCGAAATCTGCAGACCGCCAGATCAGCGACAACCGCCATACGCCATAAAAAAAAAAGGGGGCGGGGAGCTCGGAGCGCGCGCGCCTTTCCGAGGGATGGCGGCAATCTCGAAGCATCACTCCCTTCACCCGTTCCCCTCCTGGTTCCAGGCTCGGAAGTGGGGGGCTACTGTTACAGGGGAATTTAGCCACCATGCCCCACGTGACCGGCACGCGCGCCCAGGAAGACTACGGCTGCCCCTTGATCCAGCAATCCGACCTCGGGTCGGATATCTTCGGCTCCGCAGCCCGACCCCGAGTCGGCTGCCCCTTGATCCAGCAATCCGACCTCGGGTCGGATATCTTCGGCTCCGCAGCCCGACCCCGAGTCGGCTGCCCCTTGATCCAGCAATCCGACCCCGAGTCGGCAATCTCTCGACAACAACAGACCGTTCCTCTGAGGCACGCCGCGGCCCCCTGCTCCACTATTCCCTGCAACGGCCGTATCCGGCGCTGTCCCACGATCCCCTGTAACAGGCGTACAAAGCGGAGCTCCACTATGCCCTGCCATGGCTGTACCCAGCGCTGCCCCACGACGCCCTGTAACGGCCATGTCAGTGGCAGCCCCATCGTGCCACACGATGACGAATCCTCGGAAAAACCCTCCAGCCTGATATATATGAGGCTGGAGGGGAAGGGGGAGGGTAAGATATATCTTCCAGAGTATCATCTCACCTGCTACCTTCTCCTTCTCCTTCTCCTTCGATCTCCTCTGACTTGATCGTCGGAGGGCCCCCACTACCCCGGTGGTGGTGCGAGGCTTGCTTGCAGGTTTCACGGCGGAGGGCGGAGCGCAACCAAAGCAACTCAAAGGGAACCCCGTTCACACCGCTGTGCCAATCGTTCTCGGTTTGGACCACCAGCAACAGATTCCTACTTGGAGTAGGATTCCTAGAGTCCTAATCGGATTAGAACTTTGGATTCAAATAGAGTCCTAATTGGATTAGGACTAAAATTAAATATGTCCTAATTTGGATTAGGGTTTCTTATGTCACAATTAATTATTAATCTAATGAATCAATAAGACTCCTAATTGGATTAGGATTGAAGAGTTCAATTGAGTCAAAATTGATTTAAGTTCTAATTGGATTAGGACTTACCTAGATTGGATCCTAATTGGTTCACCCTTGAGCTAAGCCTAATTGGATTAGGGCTTGACCACATTAGGGCATTTCAAACCCTACTTAATGTGGATTAGGGTTTACCATGAGGAGGGAATATGCCCCCCCCCCCCTTCCATGTGGAGAAGGGAGAAGAGAGGGGGCCGGCGCCCCCTCTTGGGAAAGTAGTCTAGGGCTCCTAAGTTGTAGGAGCCCTGGATGCTATAAAAGGAGGTGAAAGAAGGGGCTACGCCCTAAGCTTGAATCCTCCTCTCCTTGCTGCCGCCACCCTCTCCCTTTCCTTGGTTCAGCCGCCAACAAGAAGGAGAAAAGAAGAGAGCCTTGTCCGCCTCCTCTTCCTCCAATCCTTCTTCCAACGCAGGGAAAAGAAAGAAGGCTGCAGAAGCTGTGTTCTTCTTCCTTGAGTTCCTTCTTCCTCTTCCTCCTCTCAAGCACAATCAAGGGTTGATTGAAAGAGAGGAGATCAGCCATCAAAAGAAGTCTTTGCAAGGGAGCTAGCACCCCGGGAAGACAAGAGAGCTTTGATCGGATCACTGCTTCGTGTGGATACCCGTAGAGGCCGGACACTTGAACGACTTCAAGCGAACCTTCATCCTAGACCACGAACTTCAGTTTGCGGTGATCATCTACCCGCACAAGGTGAAGATCTGATCTTCTAATGTATTTAAAAGTTTTAATTCTTATCTAACTACGAACGGTTCATGAAACAACGTTCATGCGATGAACGTCGATCCCGCTTATGCCGATTCCGCTGCCATCTGAATTTTTTGAAATATCAGCGGCATGGGCGGGTTCCCAACAGTAGTATCAGAGCCTAGGCTTCGTAGATTAAGATAAGAATTAATTGTCTAAAGGCTTATTAGATCTGAAAATTAAATGATCATGCATGCTGAAAATTTCTGCATGCAGATTTTTCAGGGGTGCCGATTTTTGCATGCTGATTTTTATGTGATAAAATGATGATTCTAATTGCGTTGTTAATAAGATTACAAAGTTTAGAATCATGATTAGCATGATCAGCAACCTATATCATGATATAATCAGTTAGTTTTCAGATCTGAAAATTATAATTGTTGCATATGGTGATGATCATAGAATTCAAACCCTTTTGGTATCAAATGTAATGACCTGCGATGTGATCTGCAATGTCATGTAATTTTTCAGATGCTTGCATGCATCTTATTTGATGTTTTGAGAGGCCTGCGTGCCTCCTAAAAGGAGATGTAATTTATTTTTATTTTTATTTTATATTTGGTTGTATTTCTGTGATGTGATGTACGTCAACGATCAAGTTGAAGACAAGGCATGAGATGAACAGGGGTCTAAGCGGTTGATGGCGATTGGATCAAGAGTTGATCAAGGATCGGATCAAGGAGGCTTGGAACCAATTCAAGAGTTGAAGACCAGTTGA
Organism: Phoenix dactylifera; assembly: GCF_009389715.1. NCBI lineage: Eukaryota > Viridiplantae > Streptophyta > Magnoliopsida > Arecales > Arecaceae > Phoenix > Phoenix dactylifera. The sequence continues at coordinate 85,379 of NW_024067809.1, forward strand.
TCGATTGACGTGCATGTATTTGTAATACGACCTAACTAGAATCCATGATCATCACCTATTTAAAGTTTAGCTTTAATTATTGCTGCGATTATAACTGCCTGCAATGTGCCGTTTGCATGTGATGTGAATGTGAGTCGGATAGATAGGTTTACATGTGATGTAGCAAACCCAATTGAGACCTAAATCAAAACCTCCTCAATCAAGTCAAGAGTGAACCGACATGAGCAAGTCATATTAGATTAATTGATCTAATTGGTGTCTAGGAAAGCATGAAAGGTGGTTACTTAATTAGGACCTTACTCTCTGAGTAAGGGGAGCCTCCCACCTGCTTACCTGGCCAATTGTTCGATTACCTCTTATGAAGGGCTCAAGTTGCAAACACTAAGACCTGATTAACCAATATTAAGTCAATAGGTCTTCCACTGTAGTAGAGCTGCTAAGGTCTTTCTGATGTTGATTTGTCTCGGCTGGACACAGTGGTCAAGTTGCATCGGGGGGCTGGACCTCTCTATAGACATGAGATGTTGTAGGGTAAAAGTGGGGTTGGACACCAATAACTGTTAGGTGAGGACCCAATGACGACTTTATTCCTACGGTTATACGGTGGGTCTGACTTAACTAAGAAATGGGACCAATAACTGTTAGGTGAGGTCTTCATGGCTTAGAGACCAAGTTACACTGCAACATGCTTGAGAAGCATTGTACAAGAATTGTACATTCATCAATCTATGTGTCACCAATAACTGTTAGGTGAGGTGGCATGTAAATCGGTGGGACCGCAGTACCTACTAGAAACCTTAGTCGTGTGGGATTTCCGTTTTCCTACCAGGGGAGTGTGAGGAATTCGAGAAAATAGTGGGAGTTCTATTTGTTCTAAAAGACCTTAGAACAGATGAGGATCAAGTACAAAAGTCTAACTAGAATCTTTACTCTCTGAGGATTATAAAGTCAGCTTCTAGACTCTTAAATCATATCCTATAGACAACCGTTTGACCAAACCCAATTATAAAGATTGGCTCAGCAAATTTCAAAATAGTTTTGAATTGTGAGAAATTCGGGTATATGCTAGACCATGGAATCCCCGTGTTACCAATCCGTCCGATCACTGATCAGCGTAAGACGCTTGTTAAGTGGACGAACAATGACAATAAAATTAGGTGCTGCACAATGGCATCCATGTCCAATGCATTACAATGCCAGCATGAGAACATGAAGACTGCCAGGAACATATTAAATCACCTGCAAGAGTTGTATGGCGATCAGAGTCGCGCAGCATATTTTGAAGTGTCCAAGAGGCTCTTCAAGGCAAAGATGCGCGATGGGCAGTCTATCCATGTTCATGGTTTGACCATGATAAAGGACTTAAAGAAGCTTGAGAAGCTCGGCATGACCATGCACAAGGAATTGCAAACGGATTTGATCCCACAATTCCTTCTAGCTTCATATGAACAGTTTATAGTAAATTACCATATGAACAAAATTGTATGCACCAAAATAGAATTGTTGAATAAATTGGTAACTAACTTAGGGACCTTGAAGAAGTTCAAGGGGCATCGTTTTCGCTATCAAGTTGGTTTCTACTTTCAAGAGAGAGTCTATTTGAAAGAAGAAGAAGCCTGCGAAGAAGCAGAAGACTAAGAAAACATCAAGTTAGGAAGTTCCAAGAAAAAGGCCAATTGCAAGGAAAAGTGTTTCCATTGCATCATGGACGGCCATTGGAAGAGGAACTGTCCTACGTACATGGGAAGCATAAAGAACATGAAGGGTGATACACCTTCAGAAGGTATGTCAGATATGCTCAGGATACTTAGGGACTGTTACCTATTGCTAGCAGAAATTTAATTTTTGTATTTTATTGAGCACAGAAAGATTTTTATTTGAAAAATAAATTGATTCAACATGGGTTTATGATTGACAGTCTCTATCACATACATATGGATGTATCTGTGAATATATCTGAGCAAACAGTGAATACCATAGGATCTAATAGATCCAAAAATGAGATAAATCTAAAGTATTTGTGGCACCTCAGGCTTGGCCATATAGGAGAAGACAGAATAAACAAATTGGAGAAACATGAGCTTTTGGGCTCATTGACTTTCGAGTCATATTTAATTTGTGAATTCTGCCTTCAAGGAAAGATGGCCAAGTTATCCTTTGTAGGACACAGGGAGGTCCACTGAAATACTTATCCTAGTACACACTAATGTGTGTGGCCCATTCGATGTGCAGGCTAGGGGTTATAATTTTTTACTTCATTTACCGATGATTACTCACGGTATGGATATGTGTATGAGACACAAATATGAAACTTTTGAAAGGTTCAAAAAGCTTAGATATGAAGTAGAAAAATAAGCACAAAAACTCATTAAGGTTCTTCGATCAGATCGAGGAAGTGAATACCTTAATAGAGAGTTCCGTGATTATCTCAAGGAGAATGGAATAGTTTCATAATGGACTCCTCCCGGTACACCTCAGCTCAATGGAGTGTCAGAGAGGAGGAATCGGACTCTATTGATATGGTCCAGTCCATGATGAGCTTCACTGATTTACCCTTGTTTCTTTAGATAGATGCCCTATTTTCAGCTATTTACTTGTTGAATAGAGTTCCCTCTAAATCCATTCCTACCACACCGTATGAGATATGGCATGGTAAGAAACAAAGTCTTGGTCATCTCAAGATTTGGAGATGTCCGGCCCACGTCAAGAGACTACAGGCGGACAAACTAGAGGCTAGGACCATAAGTGCTCGTTTCATAGGATATCCTAAAGAGTCATTAGGATACAATTTTTACGTCTCAGAGGATCACAATGTGTTTGTGAGCCGTCATGCCATCTTCTTGAAAAAACCAGTTTATCCTTGATAGAGGCAGTGGGAGGAAAATTGAGCTTGAAGAGAAAGTCTCTGAAAAGCAACGAGTCATGGATCCTATCGAACCCATTCATACAGAGCCAGTACACGATGTCCCTCAACCACCTCGCAGATCAAGTAGGGTCTCCCATCCTCCCGATAGATACTTAGGTATACTAGAAGAGGATACCGAGGAAATTTCCTAGTGGGAGATAGGGATCACACGCAGGATCCCAAAACCTATGACGAGGCGATATCTGATATCGATTCTGAAAAATGGCTGAAAACCATAAAGTCAGAGTTAGACTCCATGCATTCCAACCAAGTCTGGACCTTAGTAGACCCACCAGAAGGTATTGTACCTATTGGATGCAAATGGATCTACAAAAGAAAAATAGGTTCGGATGGAGAGGTAGAGACCTATAAGGCAAGGCTTGTGGCGAAAGGGTATAGTCAACGCGAAGGCATTGACTATCAGGAGACCTTTTCACCTGTAGCCATGCTAAAATCCATCCGAACATTGCTTGCCATTGCAGCATGTTGCCCAGATAGACAACCCAAGAGGGGGGGTGAATTGGGTTTTAAAATAATTTAGCTATTTAAAACGTTTGTGGATGACTAATTAATGCTTTAGCGTGATGATTGATTCGTTTATATGTGCTGTGAATGAAATGAGAGAAATAGAGAGAGACAATCAATCACAAACACAATGTTTTATAGTGGTTCGGAGCTAACCCTTGCTCCTACGTCCACTCCCCAAGTCTCACTTGGGAATTCACTATAACCCCTTGGATTACAGCCGGTTGTTTTACAAGCTCACAACCAAACTTGTTATTTTACGAGCTCACAACGAACTCGGTCGGTTTTCCCTGGCTCACCGACTAGAACCACCCCGATTGTTTTTCCGGGATCACAATCAAACCCTTACACACGTTGGTTTTACACTCAGCTCACCAACCAACCTCTATACCCTTGATTCAATCCCCCGATTGAACCAAGCAAAGACAAGATGTAAATAAAAGGGACAAACAGAAAACAAAGCTTCTCAAAAGCAGATAAATAACAATATAAACTGAAGAGAGGTTAGAAGCCCTCAAACACGTTTGAGTTGGAGTTGAGTAGGGCTTCTTGAGCTTCGGGTCTCCTCTTGAATGTCTGGTCGACTTGAATGCAGGAGGAGGCTTCTTTAAATGCTGGGAAGAGGAACTTGGATGGAGTTAATGCCGCTCTTCCCTCTTTTCGTTGAAAACCAACTTGCAGAGAATGAAAGCTTGATCTCTTTGAATGGAATGGTGCTTCTCTACCTTGCTACAGTCCTCTGTGGCTATTTAAACCATCCCCCACGGAAACTAGCCGTTAGACACCTTTTTCTGCCCGTTCTGCACACTCTGCACAAACTGACAATATGTCCGTTGGGGGGTCGGAGTCGACTCGCGCGATCAGGAGTCGACTCGGCTGTAGCGGGAGTCGACTCATGCTTTTCTGGAGTCGACTCGGCAACTGTTCCGGATTTGAATTAAAGTGGCCTCTTCGACTGGGAGTCGACTCATCTTGACCCGGAGTCGACTCGCCAACTTCTGGAGCTGACTTGGCATTTTCGGAGTCGGCTCATCTCATGAAATCCACGGAGCCAATTTTCAACTTGGCCCACTCGAGTCGACTCGATAATCCTGGGAGTCGACTCGGCGCTCAGAGCCCGAACTCCCGATCTTCTGTCTTTTGGCTCGTCCAGTCTTGGAGTCGACTCGAACTTCTCTGGAGTCGACTCGGCTCTCAGTTTCCGAAACTTGGCCTTCTGTCTTTTTGGTGGAGCGCTGCCTTGGAGTCGACTCGTGTATTGCGGGAGTCGACTCGAATCTCAGAGTCCGAAAACTCCTCTCTGACTTTTTCTTTGTGTACCACTGAGAGTCGACTCTCGCTTTCTTTGGAGTCGACCTGCCAACCATCGGAGTCGACTCGCGTTCCACAGGAGTCGACTCGAATCTCAGGGTCGAAATAACGCTCTCTGACTTTTCTGTCTGTAGCTTCTTGGAGTCGACTCATATTACTCCGGAGTCGACTCGGTAAGCGTCGGAGTCGACTCACGCACTTCAGGAGTCGACTCGCTGACAGGTTTTAAGTTGATGCTTTCTGTTCGTCTGTCTGTTCTCAGTCGGAGTCGACTCGTACTGGTCTAGAGTCGACTCGAGCCCGTGCCAGTGATTCTGATACGCTTGGAGTCGACTCGTAATATCCTGGAGTCGACTCGAGTCTCAGACTTTGGTTCAAACTGACTTCATACCTTATCCAAAATATCTTGAACCAAGTCTAGAAACACTTAGACACGATTTTCACTGAAACACTTAATTGAATTCATTAGTAAACATAAGATATACTCAAATGCTTTGAGCTCATCAAAATCAAATAGGGGTTTTAATCAATCACTCCACAATCTCCCCCTTTTTGATGATGACAAAACTTTGAGTATATGTAAAGTGAATTGCTCAATAAACAAGGAAATAAAATCCATAAATGAATTCAAATGTCTGGTAATTTAATATATCCAAGCTTGAAAGGTGTGAAGCAATAAATTTTGGAATTAAAGCTCCCCCTTTCATTTGGAATTATATAAGCCTTCATATCATGCAATCAATTGTTTGGCTTATATATATTTAATGATTTAGCTTTCTTAAAAACATTCAGATTCTCCCCCTCAACATATGCATTCTACTTATGATTTGATTCTCTGAATTTTCTTTTAATGTATTGAATTTTTTGATTTTAAATTTTTGGTTTTTAGAGGGAAAATCTGTCAATTTGTTCTTGAGTTGGATTCAGCTAATCTCCGAATATCCCTTGAATAGATTCTGGAGATTACTCCATTAGGAGCCCCAACAGAGAGATAATGAGCCTCGAGGTACCAAATCCACTAAGAACAAATTATGTTTTAATTTTCTTTAATTTTCATTTGAGTCCTTTTGTATTTAAGTATTTCTCCCCCTTTTTGTCATCGTATCAAAAAGGAGGTAAGCAGTACACACAATCAATCATAGATCAAATTGCACAGGAATTGAAGAGAACATGTCTACTCATTGTATTGAATTGTATGTAAATACATTTGAGAATACAATAAGTAAAGCAAAACAATACATGTCAAAATACAAAACGATATCTAGGGCTTCCTCGAAGAGGATGTGGCTCCCCGAGGCATGCGGTCAGCAAGTGCTTGGACCGCATTGGTGACGTGCTCTAGCTGTCGGATGATGGCCGAGGTGGCCCTGCTATGCATCGTGTCGAGCTCGGTCACCGACTTCTGAAGTGCGTCCAACTTGTCGATGAGCACATTCGACAAGCGCTCGGCCCCCTGAGTAGTGGTGCTTATGTCCTTCCGGATGTCATCGCGCATCTTCCGAGTGATGCCCGTGACCTCACTCATACTGGAGAACTGAGCCTGGACCAAACTCCGGACATTGTAGATCTCTTTCCGTACATGGGCCGTCATATCAGTCACGGCTGTCAAGGAAGGGACCAACTCAGAAGATGTGGGTGCAGGAGTGGGAGCAGGCACTGAACCTCGGAGCTCCCGAAGCAGATCATCTCGCAGGTCTCGGACAATCTCCTGCCGCAACTCCAGGAGCTGCTCAGGAGCGATCCGGACCTCCATGGGTGGTGGAGCTGAGGAGGAGGGTCCGGCTGAGGTGGTAGGAGCAGAAGTGGAGGGAAAGTCAGGATAGTCAGAATCTGGCTCAGGACTAGGGGAATGTCTGGTGGTATGTGTGGAGGTGGAAGACTTCCTAACCCAGGTCCCCTCTACCTTCCGAAACCCCATCCTGTGTAGGGTTCCCAGACGCATGCGATCTGTCCATCGCAATGCGCGAGAGGGTTCCCCCTCAGGAATAGGGAGCTCGGCCTCCCTAAAGATAAGGGTGAACAACATGCCATAGGGGAGGGTGAGCCTAGGTCTATCTAGTGGCTCACATAGATACCTATAAATGAGTTTGGGAAAGTTGATTGGGGTGTCCTGACGAATATAAAACATAAGGGCGAGGTCCCTCTCAGAAACAAAATCGAAGCGGCCAGTCTTCGGGAAGATGGACCTAGACAAGATGCTCAGGAGGATCCGCACCTCAACAGGAAGTGAGCTAGCGGACACCTCATCTAAGGAGGACTGAGGTGGGTATCCTAGAATGGCCGTAAGGGCCTCAGTCCTATCCTCGGGATGTGTGGGAGCCACCCCTACTTGTGGAAGGTGGAGGATGTGGGCAATGATATCCTCCGAAATGAACAAAGGGACACCGGCTACCGTGCCCTCTATACCCCCATCTCCCCGATGGACGGTACCGTAAAACTCTCTAACTAATCCAGGGTATGTGGGGAGATCTAACGTAAGGAAATATTCTAAGCCCTGGACACGCAATCTCTCACCTATGGTGAAGCCCTCCCGGGAGAGATAGTCGAAATCGACGTATCTCCCGGTGGAGACGACCTTCCCGGTGCACGGCCTCGCGGGAACCGCCCTCGGCGGGGAACGAGCCGGAGGTTGTGGCCTCACGGGGTCGTTCCGAGCCTTGGAACGCCGCTCGGCACCGGTCGCGGAATGGGGCCTCTTCCGGCTTGAGACAACGGATTTGCGAGGCATGGTTGACCTAGAATGGGATGAAAACCTAATGGGCGATGAAAAATCGACGGGAAAAGGACCTAGGGGCGGCCGGAGACGATCTACAAGTCGACTCTAGGGTTTTGAACAGTGGCGGCGGTGAAAAGAAATGTTTTCTAAGCGATGAAGTTAGGGTTAAAAAGTCGGATCCCGACTGCGAGTCGACTCCACTGAGTCGCGAGTCGACTCGACCTCGAGTCGACTCCAAAATATGCGCGAGTCGACTCTTCTTATGCGCCTATTGACCTCGAGTCGACTCCCGACTGTATGCGAGTCGACTCCCCCTCTGCTGCCATCGTTCTCGAGTCGACTCCCGTGAATGCGCGAGTCGACTCCCCCTTACGAGCCGACTCTGAAACATGCTCGAGTCGTCTCGAACCCTGGCACGCACCTTAAAATCATGCTATATTCGTGCCGAATGAGGAAAAATTACTAAATTATGATCTGATTTGATGATCATTGAAACGAAACTCTATATTAATCACAATCTAATCATCAAAATCAATGAATCTAGTGGATAATACCACTATGATGGATCAATCACTCCTAATCCCCTCCTTAGCACACTAAATCTCTCTTCACTTAGGGATTTTGTAAAAATGTCAGCTAATTGATCATTAGTGCAAACAAATTGTAGTGTCACATCACCATTCAGTACATGATCTCTTATGAAGTGATGTCTTATCTCAATATGTTTAGTTCTTGAATGCTGAATTGGATTTTTAGTTAGATTAATGGCACTTGTATTATCACAATTAATGGATATTTTATCTTGTTTAATGCCATAATCTTCTAGTTGTTGTTTGATCCATAAGATTTGAGCACAACAACTCCCGGCTGCAACATATTCAGCTTCAGCAGTAGATAATGCAACCGAGTTTTGTTTTTTGCTAAACCATGAGATTAGGTTTTCTCCTAGGAATTGACATGACCCGCTGGTGCTTTTTCTATCAAGTTTACATCCAGCAAAGTCTGAATCTGTATATCCTATTAAGTTCAGACTAGATTCTTTAGAATACCATAAACCTATGTTCTTAGTTCCAATTAGGTATTTAAAGATTCTCTTAACTGCAATTAGATGTGATTCCTTAGGATTAGACTGATATCTTGCACACATGCAAACACTAAACATGATATCAGGCCTACTTGCAGTAAGATACAATAAAGATCCTATCATACCTCTATATAGTTTCTGATCTACAGATTTACCTGATTCATCTTGGTCTAATTTACATGATGAGCTCATGGGGGTGCTGATTGACTTGTTTCCCTCCATATCAAACTTCTTGAGCATCTCCTTGATATATTTGGCTTGATTGATGAAGATGCCTCCTTCGGACTGTTTGATTTGAAGCCCGAGGAAGTAGTTCAGCTCTCCCATCATGCTCATCTCAAATTCACTCTGCATCAAATCAGCAATTCTTCGCAGAGGCGATTGTTAGTAGCACCGAAAATGATATCATCAACATAAATCTGCACTAACAACATATCTTTGTTTTGCTTTTTCAGAAATAGTGTTGTATCTACATTACCCCTAGAGAACTCATGTTCTAATAGGAATTTGCTAAGCCTTTCATACCATGCTCTAGGTGCTTGTTTCAACCCATAAAGTGCTTTGTTCAATTTATAAACATGATTGGGGTATTGATGATTTTCAAAACCAGGAGGTTGTTCTACATATACCTCCTCATTAATATACCCATTTAAGAATGCACTTTTTACATCCATTTGAAATAATTTGAAGTCCTTAGAGCATGCATATGCTAATAATAATCTAATAGCCTCAAGTCTAGCTACAGGAGCAAAGGTTTCATCAAAATCTATACCTTCTTCTTGATTATAGCCCTTTGCTACTAGTCTAGCCTTATTCCTTATTACAATTCCATTTTCATCAAGTTTATTTTTATAAATCCATTTGGTACCTATAATTGGATATTCAGAAGGTCTTTCAACTAGATTCCATACTTTGTTTCTAGTAAATTGGTTTAATTCTTCTTGCATTGCATTTATCCAATTTACATCATTTTCGGCTTCTTCTATGTGTTTGGGCTCAAAATATGAAACAAAGGCTAGATGATTATTTAAGTTCCTAAGGGATGCTCTAGTCCTAACAGGTTGTGATGGATCATCTAGAATTAATTCCTTAGGATGCCCGTGAGCATACCTCCAAGCCTTAGTTAGCCCATGATCTACTATAGTCTCTTGGCCTGATGATGCATCTTCAATTAATTTTTGATTGTTATCTTGTAATGTCATCTCATCTATCTTTTCTTCAAGAATTTCAGCATCATCATCAAAATTAACTCTCTTGCTAGAAGAAATGTCACTAGAATCATCAAATACAACATGTATAGATTCTTCTATAACTAAGGTTCTTTTATTAAAGACCCTATAGGCTTTGCTAGTTGTAGAATATCCTAAGAATATGCCCTCATCAGATTTAGAATCAAATTTACCTAGATTATCTTTCCCATTATTATGAACAAAACACCTACATCCAAAAATATGAAAGTAATTTACCTTTGGTTTTCTGTTTTTCCAAAGTTCATAAGGTGTTTTCTTTATAATGGGTCTCAATAAAACTCTATTTAATATATGACAAGAAGTATTAATGGCTTCTCCCCAAAAGTACTTAGGGAGGTTACCTTCACATAACATAGTTCTAGCCATTTCTTCTAGAGTTCTATTTTTCCTCTCCACAACTCCATTTTGTTGTGGTGTCCTAGGTGCAGAAAAATTGTGTGTTATTCCCTTTTTACTACAAAACTCATCAAATAAATGATTTTCAAATTCGGTACCATGGTCACTTCTAATAGCTATTACTGAGGTATCTCTAGCATTGGTTACTTCTTTATGGAATTTCTTGAAAACAGAAAATGCTTGATCCTTATGAGCTAAGAACATGACCCATGTGTATCTAGAATAATCATCTACAATAACTAGACCATATTTATTTCCACCTAGGCTTGTTGTTCTAGTTGGTCCGAATAGGTCCATGTGTAATAATTCTAGAGGTCTAGAAGTAGAGACACATTTTATGGATTTAAAGGAGTTCCTAGATTGTTTGCCATATTGACAAGCTTCACATATTTTATTCTTTTCAAATCTTAGTTTTGGCAAACCTATCACGAAATCTCTTTTAACTAATTTAGATATTATGTCCATGCTTGCATGACCTAACTTACGGTGCCATAGCCAACTATCATCATTGTCCTTAGTTTCATTAACAACTAAGCATGGGTTGTGTTTGGCAAGATCCTCAAGATCTACAACATACACATTCCCACGTCTTATTCCTTTAAAAACTAAACTATTGTCATTTGGATTTGTTACAATGCATAGTGATGGTTTAAACATAACATCATAATCTTTATCACATAATTGACTAATGCTTAATAAATTATGCTTAAGACCGTCAACATACCTAACATTATCAATAAAAGTAGAAGGGGTAATTTGTACTTTACCTATACCAATGATGTGACCTTGGTTGTTATCTCCAAAAGTCACAGCACCTCCCTTCTTAGCTTCAAGGGTGAAGAATTGATCCTTGTCACCCGTCATGTGTCTTGAGCAGCCACTATCCAAGTACCAGCAATTTTTGTTGACCTTGGCTGCAAGACACTCCTACACAAGTAGATCATATAATCTTAGGTACCCAAGTTTTCTTGGGTCCTTCATGGTTAGTCATGTTGGTTCCTTTTGGAACCCATACCCTTTTAATTTTTCTTTTAGTTTTACCTTTTCTATAATCGCACACATTTGCTTTATGTCCTAAGGTTCCACAACAAAAACAAGTTATTTTCTTAGTTTTACTTTTCCCAGCTTTAACAAAGAAGTTACTAAGAAGTTTTTGCTTGTTTTTTTGGTTTATACCCTAAACCCGCTCTATTAAATACTGCTCGTTGACTATTAAGTATCATATTCAATTTTTCAGAACTATATGTAAACTTTTCAACCAAAGGTTTGTACTTTTCAAGTTCTTTAGTTAGAGTTTGTTTTTCGGTTTTTAGAATGTTTAAATCTTTTATGAGATTCTCGTTTAAGATTTGTTTATTGTTTTTAAGTTCTGAAATTTCCTTAGTTAATTTTTCATTATCTTTACTCAAGGTATTAGTCTTTTGAGTTAAGAGTTGATTGCTTGTCTTAAGTTCTAAATTTTCTTTGGTGATAGAGTCCTTATCCTTAACTAATTTATCATATTTATGTAGGTATGATTGATTAGCTATCTTTAGCTCTTTATTCTTAAGATTTATGGCCTTATATTCAATCATTAGTTCATTAAATGCATCATACAATTCATCAAATGTAAAATCTAGATGCGATTCGGACGTTACTTCATTTTCATTGGCCATGAAGCAGAAATTGGCCTTTTCTTCTTGTTCATCATCCGATGATGATGATGATGAGTCGGAGTCCGATAGGGTGGTGACGAGAGCTTTCTTCTTCTTATATTTGCTCCCCTTCTTTAGTAAGGGACACTCAGCTCAGATGTGCCCCGGTTTCTTGCACTCATAACACCCAATCCCCTCATTTTCCCTTTTCTTATCTTTATCCTTCCGATAGGAATTTGAGGGGCCTCTCCTTTGATGATAGGACTTCTTGTTGTTGATGAATTTTCTGAACTTGCGCACGAGGAGAGCCTCATCATCATCTCCCTCATGATCTTCTTCTTCACTGCTGCTACTGCAAGACGGATCTTTGTTAGATGATGTAGATTTAAGAGCTATTACCTTTTTCTTATGGGAGGACTCTTCTTCGCTGTGCTGCTTCATTGTTAGCTCGTGAGTCATTAGGGATCCAAGGAGCTCTTCAAGTGGAAGCTCGTTCAAGTCCTTAGCTTCTTGGATTGCCGTCACCTTGGCTTCCCATGACCTTGGTAGACAGCGAAGAATTTTCCTGACAAGATCACTGTTAGTATAATTTTTGCCAAGGCTTTTTAGGCCATTGACAATGTCAGTAAACCTAGTGAACATGCATGTGATTGATTCATTAGAATCCATTTTAAATAGTTCATACTTATGAACATTTATTTTGGATTTTTTGACTTGATTCGTGCCCTCATGGGTCACTTCAAGTCTATCCCAAATCTCTTTTGCAGAATTGCAAGTAGAGACTCCATTGAATTCATTCCTATCTAGTGAACAATAGAGCACATTCATTGCTTTCGCATTGAGTTGTGCCTTCCTAAAGTCATGGTCATCCCAATCCTTTTCTAGTTTGGGTACATTGACACCCTCTACATAGATGGATGGGATGTATGGTCCATTCACTATAATGGTCCACATCTCATAATCTTGGGCTTGGATAAATATTCTCATCCTAGCCTTCCAATATGAGTAGTCGGATCCATTAAAGAAAGGGGGTCTTTGGGTGGACTGACCCTCGATGTGGGAAGATCCAAATGGGGTTGTCATTTTGATCTTTGACTCTAAGGTAGAAGAGTTTAGGCTCTGATACCACTTGTTGCCCAGATAGACAACCCAAGAGGGGGGGTGAATTGGGTTTTAAAATAATTTAGCTATTTAAAACGTTTGTGGATGACTAATTAATGCTTTAGCGTGATGATTGATTCGTTTATATGTGCTGTGAATGAAATGAGAGAAATAGAGAGAGACAATCAATCACAAACACAATGTTTTATAGTGGTTCGGAGCTAACTCTTGCTCCTACGTCCACTCCCCAAGTCTCACTTGGGAATTCACTATAACCCCTTGGATTACAGCCGGTTGTTTTACAAGCTCACAACCAAACTTGTTGTTTTACGAGCTCACAACGAACTCGGTCGGTTTTCCCTGGCTCACCGACTAGAACCACCCCGATTGTTTTCCCGGGATCACAATCAAACCCTTACACACGTTGGTTTTATACTCGGCTCACCAACCAACCTCTACACCCTTGATTCAATCCCCCGATTGAACCAAGCAAAGACAAGATGTAAATAAAAGGGACAAATAGAAAACAAAGCTTCTCAAAAGCAGATAAATAACAATATAAACTGAAGAGAGGTTAGAAGTCCTCAAACACGTTTGAGTTGGAGTTGAGTAGGGCTTCTTGAGCTTCAGGTCTCCTCTTGAATGTCTGGTCGACTTGAATGCAGGAGGAGGCTTCTTTAAATGCTGGGAAGAGGAAGTTGGATGGAGATAATGCCGCTCTTCCCTCTTTTCGTTGAAAACCAACTTGCAGAGAATGAAAGCTTGATCTCTTTGAATGGAATGGTGCTTCTCTACCTTGCTACAGTCCTCTGTGGCTATTTAAACCATCCCCTACGGAAACTAGCCGTTAGACACCTTTTTCTGCCCGTTCTGCACACTCTGCACAACCTGACAATATGTCCGTTGGGGGGTCAGAGTCGACTCGCGCGATCAGGAGTCGACTCGGCTGTAGCGGGAGTCGACTCATGCTTTTTTGGAGTCGACTCGGCAACTGTTCCGGATTTGAATTAAAGTGGCCTCTTCGACTGGGAGTCGACTCGTCTTGACCCGGAGTCGACTCGCCAACTTCTGGAGCTGACTTGGCATTTTCGGAGTCGGCTCATCTCATGAAATCCACGGAGCCAATTTTCAACTTGGCCCACTCGAGTCGACTCGATAATCCTAGGAGTCGACTCGGCGCTCAGAGCCCGAACTTCCGATCTTCTGTCTTTTGGCTCGTCTAGTCTTGGAGTCGACTCGAACTTCTCTAGAGTCGACTCAGCTCTCAGTTTCCGAAACTTGGCCTTCTGTCTTTTTGGTGGAGCGCTGCCTTGGAGTCGACTCGTGTATTGCGGGAGTCGACTCGAATCTCAGAGTCCGAAAACTCCTCTCTGACTTTTTCTTTGTGTACCACTGAGAGTCGACTCTCGCTTTCTTTGGAGTCGACCTGCCAACCATCAGAGTCGACTTGAATCTCAGGGTCGAAATAACGCTCTCTGACTTTTCTGTCTGTAGCTTCTTGGAGTCGACTCATATTACTCCGGAGTCGACTCGGTAAGCATCGGAGTCGACTCGCGCACTTCAGGAGTCGACTCGCTGACAGGTTTTAAGTTGATGCTTTCTGTTCGTCTGTCTGTCCTCAGTCGGAGTCGAATCGTACTGGTCTGGAGTCGACTCGAGCCCGTGCCAGTGATTCTGATACGCTTGGAGTCGACTCGTAATATCCTGGAGTCGACTCGAGTCTCAGACTTTGGTTCAAACTGACTTCATACCTTATCCAAAATATCTTGAACCAAATCTAGAAACACTTAGACACGATTTTCACTGAAACACTTAATTGAATTCATTAGTAAACATAAGATATACTCAAATGCTTTGAGCTCATCAAAATTAAATAGGGGTTTTAATCAATCACTCCACACAGCATTTCATGATTATGAAATCTAGCAGATGGATGTAAAAACTGCTTTCCTGAATGGATATCTTGATGAAGATATATATATATGGAACAGCCTTTGGGTTTCACTTCCAGTGATGGAGATCACAAGGTCTACAAGCTACAAAGGTCCATCTATGGACTAAAGCAAGCATCTCGGAGTTGGAACACTCGTTTCAATGGCGCAATCAAAACGTTTGATTTCATCAAAAACGAAGAGGAACCGTGTGTTTACAAAAGGGTTAGTGGGAGCGCGGTCGTATTTCTCGTACTGTACGTGGACGACATCCTCCTGATAGGGAATGATATTCCCATGCTAACCTCGGTCAAGGTCTGGTTGTCAAAAAGGTTCTCCATGAAAGACCTTGGGAAAGCATCCTATATTTTGGAAATAAAGGTCTATAGAGATAGATCTAAAAGGATGCTTGGCCTATCACAGAAGATGTACATAGAGGAAGTGTTGAAAAGGTTCAGCATGGAAAACTCTAAAAGGGGTCGCTTACCCCTAAGGCATGGAATTAATCTTTCCAAGAAGATGTGCCCCAACACATCTGAAGAGATTCAACGCATGAGCAAGATCCCCTATGCATCAGCAATAGGGAGCCTCATGTATGCCATGCTATGTACATAACTTGATATAGTACATGCTGTGAATGTCACGAGCATATGTCAATCAGATCCGGCAAAAAGCACTAGATAGCTGTGAAGAACAGTCTTAAGTACTTGAGAAGAACTAAGGACATGTTCTTGGTCTTTGGAAGAAGATCAGAGTTGAAGGTAGAAGAATGCACACATATTGATGATAGAAAGTCTACATCAGAATATGTGCAATGGTGGTTCAGCAAATTGGAAGAGTTCCAAACAACCGATCATTATAGATTCTACCTTAGAAGCTGAATGTTAAGCCGTCTCTAAGGGTGCAGTGGAAATCTTTTGGTTTAAAAAGTTCATTGCAGAGTTAGGTGTAATGTCATCAGATGTCATAACACTCTACTGCGATAACAAAGGCACCATAGCACTAGCTAAGGAGCCAAAGGTCTCACCAGAAATCGAAGCACATAGAGCGGCAGTTTAACCTAATAAGCGACTACCTCGAAAGAAAATAAGTAGAGGATCAGAGAGTAGACTCCACAGAAAATGTGGCGGACCCATTCACTAAGCAGCTAAGTCGGCAGAAAAACTAAAGCGCATCTTGAGAAGATGGGGCTTAGGTTTATGGCTGATTGGCTTTAGTGCAAGTGGGAGATTGTTAGAAGTATGCCCTAGAAGCCAATCTGGCTGACACATTGTTAATTCTAGGAACATAATTTTGTACTTGACTATTTATTATTGAATAAATAAAAAGCATCTTTTCATTCATATTATCTATGTGTCTATGAATCGTCCAAGAAATTAATAAGATGATGATGCATATTCTCAAGAGTTGAGAATTTGAGCCATGTATCATTGGTGATTAATTTCTAAATGCTCCTGATCAATGGATCATCACGAGGACGGTGATCGATCCGATCAGTGCACAGATCACTTTCCTTCTGGATAGACGAGACTTGAGTCCACAGTGTGGGGATACTGAAGTGATAGTGCAGGTGCTTGTTAGAGAATAAGAGTACTGAGCGTGACCAAGACAAGAAGTCACTTGGATGTCTATCCACTCGTCAGTGACTTACTTGATGTTGCAGTAGTGTGACTGGTCCTTTGACCTGCAGTGCTTCGGCTACTCACAGTGAGGTTATTGTAGTTTGACTGCACACATACATGGTCTCTAGCCATATGGGTCCATGCAGTGTAGATTGGCTGCAGTAGGTTCACTGTAGGAGTAGGGTATGCACCTACAAGGAATCTATCGACCTTGATAGAAGAGGAGTGATCCTATGTGATTTGTTAGACTGAGTTCTAAGACCTTGGTCAGGGCAGTAATATAAAGTGGAGAAAACGTTTTCCACTATCGAACTCGAGTCGAATAAATCTTGACATATGACAGACGATGGGGTTTGACGAGTTGTCCATGACCTTCGTCCTGTAGGGATCCACGATAGTAGGACTGTATCACACGTTAACTACACCTAGAGGTTCATCATTCCATTCTGCTGGGTAGCCACTACATGCTGCTAGGTGTCACTGGTGGATGGTGGGACTCACAGGGATTATCTCGATGATCGATAAACCCTAATGAGTTGAGTTGGAATCGTTCCAACCCATTGAAAGGAGTTTTCAATGATATAGTGATAGAGATCACAATATATCTCACTACCAGTCAGAATAGAACCTATGGGGTCACACACACTAGAAGTATTGACCGATCCGATGGTTGAAAAGTGATTATGAATCACGACTAATCAATTCGATTGATAAGAAGTTGAAGAAGGAAAGGGAATTAATTAATTGGACTTGAAATAAGAGTCCTACTTCGAGTAGGATTCCTAGAGTCCTAATTGGATTAGGACTGGGAATCCTAGTTGGAGTAGGACTGAGATTCCTACTTGGAATAGGATTCCTGCAATCCTAATGAGATTAGGAGTTTTGAATCAAAATTGGATTCCTACTTGGAGTAGGATTTCTAGAGTCCTAATCGGATTAGGACTTCGGATTCAAATAGAGTCCTAATTGGATTAGGACTAAAATTAAATATGTCCTAATTTGGATTAGGGTTTCTTAAGTCACAATTAATTATTAATCTAATGAATCAATAAAACTCCTAATTGGATTAGAATTGAAGAGTTCAATTGAGTCAAAATTGATTTAAGTTCTAATTGGATTAGGACTTACCTAGATTGGATCCTAATTGGTTCACCCTTGAGCTAAGCCTAATTGGATTAGGGCTTGACCACATTAGG
The DNA here is from genome assembly GCF_009389715.1 of Phoenix dactylifera. Lineage (NCBI taxonomy): Eukaryota > Viridiplantae > Streptophyta > Magnoliopsida > Arecales > Arecaceae > Phoenix > Phoenix dactylifera. The sequence goes on from NW_024067809.1 coordinate 103,050, forward strand.
GCATTTCAAACCCTACTTAATGTGGATTAGGGTTTACCATGAGGAGGGGAATATGCCCCCCCCCCTTCCATGTGGAGAAGGGAGAAGAGAGGGGGCCGGCGCCCCCTCTTAGGAAAGTAGTCTAGGGCTCCTAAGTTGTAGGAGCCCTGGATGCTATAAAAGGAGGTGAAAGAAGGGGCTACGCCCTAAGCTTGAATCCTCCTCTCCTTGCTGCCGCCACCCTCTCCCTTTCCTTGGTTCAGCCGCCAACAAGAAGGAGAAAAGAAGAGAGCCTTGTCCGCCTCCTCTTCCTCCAATCCTTCTTCCAACGCAGGGAAAAGAAAGAAGGCTGCAGAAGCTGTGTTCTTCTTCCTTGAGTTCCTTCTTCCTCTTCCTCCTCTCAAGCACAATCAAGGGTTGATTGAAAGAGAGGAGATCAGCCATCAAAAAAAGTCTTTGCAAGGGAGCTAGCACCCCAGGAAGACAAGAGAGCTTTGATCGGATCACTGCTTCGTGTGGATATCCGTAGAGGCCGGACACTTGAACGGCTTCAAGCGAACCTTCATCCTAGACCACGAACTTCAGTTTGCGGTGATCATCTACCCGCACAAGGTGAAGATCTGATCTTCTAATGTATTTAAAAGTTTTAATTCTTATCTAACTACGAACGGTTCATGAAACAACGTTCATGCGATGAACGTCGATCCCGCTTATGCCGATTCCGCTGCCATCTGAATTTTTTGAAATATCAGTGGCATGGGCGGGTTCCCAACATGTACTCAAAACCAAAAGAATGCGGAAAAGGACCCATGAAGTTAATACCCCAGACATCAAAAATTTCTATAATTAAAATGGGGTTGAGTGGCATCATATCTCTACGGATGATTGTACCCATTCGCTGGCATCGCTCACAAGTCTGGCAAAAATTGTGAGCATCTTTGAACAATGAGGGCCAATAAAATCCACTTTGTAAGACTTTAGCTGCAGTTTTTCTACCCCCAAAATGTCCTCCGCAGGCTTGGGTATGACAAAAATCAAGAATACTCTGATATTCACATTCAGGCACACATCGACGGATTACTTTTTCAGGACAGTACTTGAACAGATCGGGATCATCCTAAAAGTAGAACTTAACTTGCGAAAAGAATCGATCCTTGTCCTGCTTGGACCAATGATCGAGAATTTGTCCTATGGCAAGATAGTTTACTATGTTGGCAAACCATGGTATTTTTTCTTGTTGCACTTCAAACAATTGTTCATCTGGAAAGGAGTCATGAAGTGGGGAAGTGCTATGAGAAGGCTCGAGAAGGATTTTAGACAAGTGGTCTGCTACAACATTTGTGGTACCTTTCTTATCACGAATTTCTAGATTAAATTTCTGTAATAACAGGATCCCATCGAATTAGACGAGGCTTGGTGTCCTTCTTTGAAAGGAGGTACTGGAGAGCAGAATGATCAGGGAATACAATAACCTTGAATCCTAAGAGATAGGATCGAAACTTGTCCAAAGCAAACACTACAGCTAGTAATTCTTTCTCAGTAGTGGTGTAGTTCAATTGCGCATCTGAGAGTGTCTTACTAGCGTAGTAGATGACATGAGGTAACTTCTCTAGCCGTTGCCCTAAAACCGTCCCAATGGCATAGTCAGAAGTGTCACACATAAGTTCAAATGGAAGGGTCCAATTGGGAGGTTGTATGACAGGTGCTGTAGACAATTTAGATCGAAGTTTTTCAAAGGCCTCTTTACATGCTTCATCAAAGACAAAGGGTGTATCCTTGGCAAGAAGATTGCACAAGGGCCTAGAGATTTTGCTGAAGTCTTTAATGAAGCGACGATAAAAATCAGCATGGCCAAGAAAAGAACGGATTTGTTTCACAGATTTGGGTGGAGGAAGATTAGAAATAAGATCAATTTTTGCTTTATCTACCTCAATACCCCTTTTGGACACAATGTGTCCCAAGACTATACCCTCTTGAACCATGAAATGGCTCTTTTTCCAACTCAGCACTAGATTGGTCTCCTTACATCTTTTCAAAATCAGGGCTAAATTACTGAGACAATCATCAAATGAGGGGCCAAAAACTGAAAAATCATCCATGAATACTTCCAGAAATTTTTCTACCATGTCAGAAAAAATTGCCATCATGCATCGTTGAAATGTCGTGGGTGCATTGCAGAGTCCAAATGGCATTCTTCTATACGCAAATGTCCCAAATGGACATGTGAAAGTGGTTTTCTCTTGATCATCGGGATACACGGCCACTTGGTTATATCCAGAATAACTATCTAAGAAACAATAGAAAACCTGACCGGCTAATCTTTCCAATATTTGGTCAATAAAAAGGCAAAGAAAAATGGTCCTTCCTAGTCATGGAGTTAAGCTTTCTATAGTCAATGCAAACACGCCAGCTAGTGGTCGTGCGTGTGGGCATCAACTCTCCTTCTGCATTTTCAACCACAGTAATGTCCGACTTCTTTGGTACTACTTGAGTCGGACTCACCCAGTTGCTATCAGAGATAGGGTAAATGATTCCGGCATCTAGCAACTTCACTACTGTTTTCTTGACTACCTCTTTCATGTTAGGATTGAGTCTCCTTTGCATTTCACGGGTAGGTTTCGCATCTTCTTCTAGGAGAATTCGATGCATGCAAATGGAAGGATCAATCCCCTTCAGATCGGTTACGAACCATCCAATTGCATGTTTGTGTTCTCCTAGCACGCTCAAAAGTTGACTCTCCTATTTGTCAGATAGGTCAGCCGCGATGATTACAGGTAGGGTGTCTTCGGGTCCTAGAAAAGCATACTTAAGAGTTATCGGAAGTGGCTTTAACTCAAGTTTAGGAGGGGACTCGATGGAGGGGCACTGTGGTGTACTAGAAAGGGTAGGAAGAGGTTCATATCGGATACGCCAAGGATGAGAATTCGTGGGAGACGGATTGTCAAGTAGGACATTGACTTCTTCTATGGCCTTATTTAAATTAAAGTTATCAATGTCAAAATGGGCTAAACATGTTTCCAAAGGATCATCTGCCAGAATATAGGGAAGGGCTTCTTCTACAAGATCGTCCATTTTGTCTACTAGGAAGCACTCATCTTCCCTTGCGGGTTGATCGGAGGCGTGGAAAACATTCAGTTTGACTTTCATGTTCCCAAAAGATATATCCATCACCCCAGTTCAACAATTAATACATGCATTGGCTGTAGCTAGGAAGGGACGACCAAGAATCATAGGAATCTGTTTTTTAAGGTTCGACACAGGTTCTATATCAAGGACCATGAAATCAACTGGAAAATAAAATTTATCTACCTTGACTAGGACATCTTCAATTGTTCCTCGTGGTATTTTAACAGATCGATCAGCCAATTGCAGGGATACCGAAGTAGGCTTCAATTCACCTAATCCAAACTTCTCGTAGACTAAATAAGGAAGAAGATTAATACTTGCCCCTAAATCTAATAGTGCTCGATCAATAGAATTGTCTCCTACCACACAAGAGATGGTAGGGACACCAGGATCTTTGAACTTAGGAGGGGTTTTGTGCTGGAGGATGGAGCTCACTTGTTCAGTTAGGAAGACCTTTTTAGGCACATGTGTCCTAGATTTTCGCTTTTAGGTACAAAGATCTTTGATAAATTTGGCATAAGATGGAACTTGTTTTATGGCATCAAGGAGAGGGAGGTTGATTTTGACTTGTTTGAATACCTCCATTATTTCTTCCAACGAAGTTCCTTTCTTGCCAAAGAAAGAAGGTGCATTCAGACACTGAGGGAAAGGAGCCTTTGGTGTAAAAGGTGTGGTCGATACTGAACTAGATGGCGACAAAGACGAGTTTGGGTTCTCTTTAGGCACAGTCATACTCCTGTCTTCATTTTCTTTATGTTCTTTTTCTCCAACTTTATTGTCTACTACGCGTCCGCTTCTTAAGGTAGTCATGTCATTAGCTTGTTCATGGTGAACATCATTCAGGTAAGTCTCTTGAGCCATATACTGCCCTCTCGGGTTACTCACTGGTTGGCTTAAAAACTTGCCTTCCTCTCTTTTATTTAGTGCACTCGCTAGCTGCCCTAGCTGGGTTTCTAATTTGGCAATAGACTGGGTATGGGAGTGCAATAGTTGTGTATTGGCTTCCAGTCCTTAAAGGGCAGTCAAAACTTTTTGCTCAAAAGCCATATCTCTTTGGGGTGGTGGAGGAGGGACATGTTGAAATTGTGAATAGTGAGTAGGAGGACGGTTTGGATGAACATTCTGGAACGGTAGAAAGTTTTGGGAATAAGGCTGGGAGGTGTTGGGAGTCTGCTGCTTCCAAGAGAAATTCGGATGGTTGTGCCATCCCGGGTTGTAAGTGGTAGAATGTGGATCATTACCGGGTCAGGATTGCGTTTGGGCAGCATTTACTTGTTCTTGCACAAATTCAGAAAATTGTGCTGCCGAAGGGCACTCAAAAACAGTATGAGACGGACTAGAAAAGAGAGCACACACTTGTGCTTGGGGAAAGTTTGGAAGTTGTTCTTTAGACATTAGCTGGTCCAACTTGCGGGATAGTGCATCTACTTTGTCAGATAGACCTATGGACTGGCTAACTTCATATATGGTTCCTTTTCTTTGAGAACTCGGGGGTACTTGACAAGCGGAGGAGGCATGGTGGAGGGAATTTTCATTGAGGTTTTCAAACAACTGCCATGCCTCATGCTCACTCTTAAGCATAAAAGTTCCCCCACAAGAAGCATCAATCATTTGACGATTTCGTTCAGACAACCCGTCATAAAAGCATTGCACTAGTTGCCATTTGGGTATTTGATGATGCGGGCATTTTTGGAGTAAATCTCTAAATTTTTTCCAAATTTCATGAAATTCTTTTCCATCAGATTGGGAGAAGCTCATGATGGCACGCCTAAATTGGTTCGTTCTTCCTATGAAAAAATATTTTTTTAGAAATTCATGTTGCATTTGAGCCCATGAAAGAATGGAATTGGCTTCTAATGAATGGAGCCACTGCTTAGCTCCATCCTTAAGAGAGAAAGGGAACAACCTAAGTTTTAGAGCATCATCAGTGAAGTTCTGAATTTTGACAGTGGTGCAGATCTCAAGGAACTCATCTAAATGTTTGTATGGGTCTTCATAGTTGAGTCCATAAAAAGAGGGAAGCATTTGGATGACACTAGACTTAATCTCAAACTGTACAGCAGCAGTGGTATCAGATAGTCGAATACAAGATGGAGAGGCATAAATGGAAGGAGTAAAGTACTCCTTTAACAGCTTGGGTTGTTCTTCAGCCATTTCGATAGGTGGAGTAGATCCTATGGTTCGGATTTCAGCTCGAAGGGCCCTAATAGAACACTCTATTTCAGAATCAAAAGGTACTAATTCAGGAGATCTGGAGCGACACCCTAGCATACACTAATATTCTTCTAATCAGTCAAGTGCAGTCCAGCATGCATTAAAAGAACCAATAAAATCACTAGACAGCTTCTAACTAGTTTGAAGAGGGCACCTAAGCCTCCAATCCGGTTTAATGAACTGAGTTGACCAGATAAGCTCCCAGGTAAGTGGGGGGGTCACGATGCGTTGCAAAGGTCCCACTTAAAAACCACTTGCCTCGAACAGATGAACTGTCTTTCTTGGGACAAAGCTTGCCTAGACATCAACTGAGCCACAGAGCGAAATTGGTGCAACTTTTGGTGATCTTCATCCTATTGAGCTCGAATGTCCCTAAGGGCCAACGTCTAATTGATTTTAATTAAAGTGATAGCTATGTGAGAATTGATTCACCTAATTTGGGCAAGAATCTAGTGATAAAATCCAGTTCTTATCTTGTTAGGGTGATTGCCCTTACTATTTGCGGATTAATTGGTGTATGTGTATCAAGCATGCATTCACACTTTTACTGAAATTAAAATCAAACAATCACCACAAAATTTCAAGCAAACTAGGAATCAATTTAAATATGAAAGGTTTAGAGGTTACCAAAGAAAATTTCTCCAGCAATTTTTTTAATTTTTAGGCAAACCTCTACAGCATTCCTTTTTCAGCAGTTCCCTTTTTGATCGTCCCAGACTTCCTCTTCGATTCCTGATTAAATAATGCAAAGAGAAAAATCAAAAATTAGTAAGAGAGAAAAAGGAGATAAGTATTTTTATTTTATTTTATTTTAGATATATATTTTTTTTTGAAAGTTTTTTTTTAATGAAAAGAAAAACAACTATGCTAGCAATCCCCGGCAACAGCGCCAAAAATTGATAGTCAACTTTAAAGACCACGCAATAGCACGTATCTGGTAGGATAGTGATTACGGGTATCGATCCACAGGGATTGGGGTACAGTTATTTTCTTAAAAAAATATTTAAAAAGAAAGTTTGGGAAGACTATTGAACTAAATAATTTACGAGAAATGCAATTAAAATGATATCAGTTTGGGGGAACCTAGGGCAAGAAATTTACCACTAACATCGGAATAAGGGTTATATGTAATTTATTTTATTCTTGGATTAACATGCATATTGGCTACAAGCCTAATAAGCATTTAAATAGAAATTTACAAAAGCAATTTGGGAATAATCCATCTTTAGTTGGCATGAAATGTCTACCCTAATCTAAGGTGGTAGCACACCACATCTTCCTTAAGCATGAACTATCTTATATTACTTAGTGATCATGAAAAACAATTGTATAAACTCCACATTTAAAATCACAGAAATTAAATGGGAGATAAAAGAAGATATCCATTAAAAATAATAAGTTCATACAACCCCAAGAATAGAAATAAAAAAATATAAAATCCTTATCCTTTTGCTAGGGCTGCATCCAGCCCTGGAGAGGAGATTAGCCTTCCATTGAGTCGTGGGCGACAGCAGCAGCGCAACAGCGGGCTTCCATCTATTCGTTCATTCTCCTGGAGACTCCACTGAAAATAGCTCCTTCTCAGCTCTGGATCCGGTCATCGATAGTGTATTTCAAATAATCAAATCAAGTGACCTATCACTTGGTTTACCCTGGCCAAGATTTTACTGAATTGAAATACAGCGAGACATCAACTCCTATAATCTGGAGCGGTCAATCCCATCTTGACTCATACACAGACTTCGCGAGCACTTGACTGCACCCAGCATCCTTCCAATCCCTGAATTAGAAATTCAGGTCGTCCAGTGCCTAAGTACAGTGAGTTGCTTGCAAGTCACCGTGACAGTCTCAGATCTAAGGGGTACTTATGCCCATATGCTTTGCTAGCTAACTTCCGACAGTGGAGTGCTACGCAGGTGAGTCACTATTCAGTGACGATGTACTTCTATATCTCACCTGTATGTTATACAGTGTCTCCACACTCCTTGGTTTAAGAGGATAACCAACTAAATGGCACAAAACGACCTATACTTGACATAGCTATCGTCCAACTGACAGCTCATCATTTGGTCGCAAACTGGTTTAAGGACTAAATGATAAAACCTCCTTTATCCACTAAATTAGTCCTAAGGACTGCATCACAATACATAGGAGTTCAATTTGAAGATGTAACACTTGTGATGAATAGAAAAATGTCAGAATAAATTTTTATTCATTTTAATAAAATATATACATACACCAATTGTTAGATGTATGCCCTAGAAGCCAATTTGGCTGACACATTGTTGATTCTAGGGACATAATTTTGTACTTGACTATTTATTATTGAATAAATAAAAGGCATCTTTTCATTCATATTGTTTATGTGTCTATGAATCGTCCAAGAAATTAATAAGATGATGATACATATTCTCAAGAGTTGAGAATTTGAGCCATGTATCATTGGTGATTAATTTCTAAATGCTCCTGATCAAAGGATCATCACGAGGACGGTGATCGATCCGATCAGTGCACAGATCACTCTCCTTCTGGATGGACGAGACTTGAGTCCACAGTGTAGGGACACTGAAGTGATAGTGCAGGTGCTTGTTAGAGAACAAGGGTACTGAGCGTGACCAATACAAAAAGTCACTTGGATGTCTATCCACTCGTCAGTGACTTGCTTGATGTTGCAGTAGTGTGACTGGTCCTTTGACCTGCGGTGCTTCGGCTGCTCACAGTGGGGTTATTGTAGTTTGACTGCACACATACATGGTCCCTAGCCATATGGGTCCATGCAGTGTAGATTGGCTGCAGTAAGTTCACTGTAGGAGTAGGGTATGCACCTATATGGAATCTATCGACCTTGATAGATAAGGAGAGATCCTATGTGATTTATAAGACTGAGTTCGTAAGACCTCGGCCGGGGCAGTATACACAGTGGAGAAAGAGTTTCTCACTATCGAACTCGAGTCGAATAAATCTTGACATATGACAGACGATGGGATTTGACGAGTTGTCTATGACCTCCGTCCTGTAGGGATCCACGATAGTAGGACTATATCACATGTTAACTGCACCTAGAGGTTCATCATTCCATTCTGCTGGGTAGCCACTACATGCTGCTAGGTGTCACTGGTGGATGGTGGGACTCATAGGGATTATCTTGATGATCGATAAACCCTAATGAGTTGAGTTGGAATCGTTCCAACCCATTGAAAGGAGTTTTCAATGATATAGTGATAGAGATCACAATATATCTCACTACCAGTCAGAATAGAACCTATGGGGTCACACACACTAGAAGTATTGACCGATCCGATGGTTGAAATCGTGATTAGGAATCACAAGAAATCAATTTGATTGATAAGAAGTTGAAGAAGAAACAAAGGGAATTAATTAATTAGACTTAAACACAAATCCTACTTCGGGAGGGATTCCTAGAGTCCTAATTGGATTAGGGCTGGGAATCCTAGTTGGAGTAGGACTGGAATTCCTACTTGGAATAGGATTCCTACAATCCTAATGAGATTAGGAATTTTGAATTAAAATTGGATTCCTACTTGGAGTAGGATTCCTAGAAATCCTAATTGGATTAGGACTTCGGATTCAAATAGAGTCCTAATTGGATTAGGACTAAAATTAAATACATCCTAATTAGATTAGGATTCCTTAAGTCTAAATTAATTATTAATCTAATGAATCAACATGACTCCTAATTGGATTAGGATTGAAGAGTTCAATTGAGTCATGGTTCATTCAAATCCTAATTGGATTAGGACTAGCATAGATTGAACCCAATTTGGCTAATCCTAATTGGATTGGGATTAAACCATAAGAGAGGCACCCAATCCTCTTTGGAAGAGGATTAGGGCATCACAAGAAGGAGGGTTCACGCCCCTCCTCCTCTCCTTGAGTGCGGCATGAAGAGAAGGGCCGGCGCCCCCCTTCCCTCTTAGGCAATATGTCTAGGGCTCCTAGATTGTAGGAGCCCTAGATGGCTTTATAAGGAGGCATGAGGCCGGCGCCCTAAATAAGAGCTCTCTTCCTCCTCTTGCTGCCGCCACCAGCCCCCTCCTCTCTTGGTTCAGCCGCAAGCAAAGGGAGAGCAAAGTCCAAGCGTTGGCGTCATCCTCTTCCTCCAATCCTTCTTCCAACGCAGGGAAAAGAAAGAAGGCTGCAGAAGCTGTGTTTTTCTTCCTTGAGTCCCTTCTTCTTCTTCCTCCTCTCAAGCACTTTCAAGAGTTGAAAGAAAGAGAGGAGATCAGCCATCAAAGGAAGTCTCTGCAAGGGAGCTAGCACCCCGGGGAGACGAGAAAGCTTTGATCGGTCCTCTGCTTCGTGTGGATACCCGTAGAGGCCGGACGTTTGAACGGCTTCAAGCGAACCCTCTTCCTAAAACCACGAATTCAGATTCGCGGTGATCATCTACCCGCGCAAGGTGAAGATTTGATCTTCCTATTAGTTTTAAAAGGATTTAATTCTTACCTAATTACGAAAGGTCTCGAAACAACGTTCATGAGATGAACGTCGAACTCGTGCATGCCGATTCCGCTGCCATCTGAAAAATTTTTGAAATATCAGCGGCATGGGCGGGTTCCCAACAGTGGTATCAGAGCCTAGGCTTCGTAGATTAAGGTAAGAATTAAATATTTAAAGGCTTATTAGATCTGAAAATTGATTGATCATGCATGCTGAAAAATTCTGCATGCAGATTTTTCAGGGGTGCTGAATTTTTACATGCTGATTTTTATGTGATAAAAAGATGATTCTAATTGCATTGTTAATGGGATTACAAAGTTTAGAATCATGATTAGCATGATCAGCGACCTATGTCATGATATAATCAGTTAAGTTTCAGATCTGAAAATTATAATTGTAGCATACGGTGATGATCATAGGATTCAACCCCTTTTGGTATCAAATGTAATGACCTGCGATGTGATCTGCGATGTCATGTAATTTTTCAGATGCTTGCATGCATCTTATTTGATGTTTTGAGAGGCCTGCGTGCCCCCTAAAAGGAGATGTAAATTATTTTTATTTTTATTTTACATCTGGTTGTATTTCTGTGATGTAATGTACATCAACGATCAAGTCGAAGACGATGCATGAGATGAACAGGGGTCTAAGCGGTTGATGGCGATGGGATCAAGAGTTGATCAAGGATCGAATCAAGGAAGCTTGGATCCAATTCAAGAGTTGAAGACCACTTGATCGATTGATGTGCATGTGCTTGTAATACGACCTAATTAGAATCCATGATCATCACCTAGTTAAAGTTTAGCTTTAATTATTGCCGCGATTATAACTGCCTGCAATGCGCCGTTTGCATGTGATGTGAATGAGAGTCGGGTAGATAGGTCTACATGTGATGTAGCAAACCCAATTGAGACCTAAATCAAAACCTCCTCAATCAAGTCGAGAGTGAACCGACATGAGCAAGTCATATTAGATTAATTGATCTAATTGGTGTCTAGGAAAGCATGAAAGGTGGTTACTTAATTAGGACCTTACTCTCTGAGTAAGGGGAGCCTCCCACCTGCTTACCTGGCCAATTGTTCGATTACCTCTTATGAAAGGCTCAAGTTGCAAACACTAAGACCTGATTAACCAATATTAAGTCAATAGGTCTTCCACTGTAGTAGAGCTGCTAAGGCCTTTCTGATGTTGACTTGTCTCGGCTGGATACAGTGGTCAAGTTGCATTGGGGGGCTGGACCTCTCTATAGACATGAGATGTTGTAGGGTAAAGGTGGGGTTGGGCACCAATAACTGTTAGGTGAGGACCCAATGACGACTTTATTCCTACGGTTATACGGTGGGTCTGACTTAACTAAGAAATGGGACCAATAACTGTTAGGTGAGGTCTTCATGGCTTAGAGACCAAGTTGCACTGCAACATGCTTGAGAAGCATTGTACAAGAGTTGTACACTCATCCATCTATGTGTCACCAATAACTGTTAGGTGAGGTGGCATGTGAATTGGTGGGACCGCAGTACCCACTAGAAACCCTAGTCGTGTGGGATTTCCGTTTTCCTACCAGGGGAGTGTGAGGAATTCGAGAAAATAGTGGGAGTCATATTTGTTCTAAAAGACCTTAGGACAGATTAGGATCAAGTACAAGAGTCTAACTAGAATCTTTACTCTCTGCAGATACAATGTCGGCTTCAAACCCTTTGACCCGTATTCTTGAGACCAACCGACTGACCGGAACCAATTACAAGGACTGGCTTAGAAATCTCAAAATAGTTTTGGACTGTGAGAAGATAGGCTATATACTCGATTCAGATATCCCCACATTACCAGCACGTCCCACTGATGTTCAGCGTGAGATGCATAAAAAGTGGTTGGACGATGACATTAGAGTAAAATGCTATATGATGGCATCTATGTCTAATGAACTCCAATGCCAGCATGAAAATATAAAGACTGCTAGGGACATACTGGCACACCTACAAGAGTTGTATGGTGAGCAGAGTCGCACAGCTCGTTTTGAAGTGTCCAAGAGGCTTTTCAAAGCGAAGATGCGCGAAGGGCAGTCTGTCCATGATCACGGTCTGACCATGATCAAGGACCTAGAGGAGCTTGAGAAGCTCGGTATGGACATGCACAAGGAATTGCAAGTGGATTTGATCCTACAGTCACTTCCTGATTCATTTGGTCAGTTTATAGTAAACTACCACATGAATAAGATTGAATGCACTAAGACTGAACTAATCAACATGTTGGTAACTGCTGAGGGAGCCTTGAAAGGTTCAAGGGGCAATGTCCTCGCTGCTGAGTTGACTTCTGGTTCCAAGAGAAAGTCTACTTGGAAGAAAAAGAAGCCTGCAAAGAAGCAGAAGAAAGACAAGAAGCCAAAGAAGGAAGTTCAAAAGAAAAAGGCTAACGACAAAGGAAAATGTTTCCACTGCAATGTCGAAGGCCACTGGAAGAGAAACTGTCCTTCATACCTCGAGAGCCTAAAGAACAAGAAAGGTGACACACCTTCAGAAGGTATAGACTTGCTCATTATTGAAACTAATCTAACGGTTTCTTCTACTTCTAGTTGGGTTATAGATTCTGGTTCTAGTGCTCATTTGTGCACTACCATGCAGGGTCTAAAGGAAAGTAGAAGGCTGGCGGAAGGTGCGGTAACCCTTCGGGTTGGCAACGGGGCAAAAGTTGCTGCTGTGGCTGTGGGCACCTACCATCTGCGACTACCGTCTGGATTTAGTTTAATACTTAGAGACTGTTATTATGTACCTGTTGCTAGCAGAAATTTGATTTCTGTTTCATGTCTAGCACAGGAAGGTCATGTTTTTACATTTGACAAAGACTGCTGTTCTATTTATTTAAGAAATAAAATAGTCGCACGTGGTTTTATGATTGACAGTCTCTACCATTTACATATGGATGTATCTGTGAATGTTACCGAGCAAGATGTGAGTGCCAAAGGATCCAAAAGATCCAGAGATGAGATAAACCAAAGATATTTGTGGCACCTCAGACTTGGCCATATTGGAGAAGATAGAATGAACAAAATGGATAAAGATGGGCTCTTAGGCTCATTGACTTCCGAGTCATATCCAGTTTGCGAGTCCTGTCTTCAAGGAAAGATGGCTAGACTACCCTTTGTAGGACATGGGGAGAGGACCACTGAAATACTTACCCTAGTACATACAGATGTATGTGGCCCATTCGATGTGCTAGCCAGGGGACGTTATTCTTACTTCATTACCTTTACCGATGATTATTCACGGTATGGGTATGTGTATCTTATGAGACACAAGTCTGAATCCTTTGAAAAGTTCAAAGAGTTCAAGAATGAAGTAGAAAAACAAACTGGAAAACCTCTTAAGGCTCTTCGATCAGATCGGGGAGGAGAATATCTTAGTGGGGAATTCCGGGACTATCTCAAAGAAAACGGCATAGTCTCACAATGGACACCTCCGGGTACACCTCAACTCAACGGGGTGTCAGAGAGGAGAAATCGGACCCTATTGGATATGGTCAGGTCCATGATGAGCTTCACTGATTTACCTATGTTCCTTTGGGGAGATGCCTTACTCACAGCGATTTATTTATTGAATAGAGTTCCCTCTAAATCCGTTCCTACCACACCGTATGAGATATGGCATGGTAAGAAACCAAGTCTGGGTCATCTCAAGATTTGGGGATGTCCGGCCCACGTCAAGCGACTACAGGCGGACAAGTTAGAGGCTAGGACCATAAGTGCTCGTTTTATAGGATATCCTAAAGAGTCATTAGGATACAATTTTTACGTCTCAGAGGATCACAATGTGTTTGTGAGCCGTCATGCCATCTTCTTGGAAAATCAGTTTATCCTTGATAGAGGCAGTGGGAGGAAAATTGAGCTTGAAGAGAAAGTCTCTGAAAAGCAACGAGTCATGGATCCTATAGAACCCATTCATAAGGAACCAGTACACGATGTCCCTCAACCACCTCGTAGATCTAGTAGAGTCTCCCATCCTCCCGATAGATACTTAGGTATACTTGAAGAGGATACTGAGGAAATGTTCCTAGTGGGAGATAGGGATCACATACAGGATCCCAAAACCTACAACGAGGCGATATCTGATATCGATTCCGAGAAATGGCTGGAAGCTATGAAGTCAGAGATAGACTCCATGCATTCCAACCAAGTCTGGACCTTAGTAGATCCACCAGAAGGTATTGTACCTATTGGATGCAAATGGATCTACAAAAGGAAGATAGGTTCGGATGGAGAGGTAGAGACCTATAAGCAAGGCTTGTGGCGAAAGGGTATAGTCAGCGCGAAGGCATTGACTATCAGGAGACCTTTTCACCTGTAGCCATGCTAAAATCCATCCGAACATTGCTTGCCATTGCAGCATTTCATGATTATGAAATCTGGCAGATGGATGTAAAAACTGCTTTCCTGAATGGATATCTTGATGAAGATATCTATATGGAACAGCCTTTGGGTTTCACTTCCAGTGATAGAGATCACAAGGTCTGCAAGCTGCAAAGGTCCATCTATGGACTAAAGCAAGCCTCTCGGAGTTGGAACACTCGTTTCGATGATACAATCAAAACGTTTGATTTCATCAAAAACGAGGAGGAACCATGTGTTTATAAAAAGGTTAGTGGGAGTGCTGTCGCTTTTCTCGTACTGTACGTAGATGACATTCTCCTGATTGGGAATGATATTCCCATGCTAACCTCGGTCAAGGTCTGGTTGTCAAAAGAATTCTCCATGAAAGACCTTGGGGAAGCATCCTATATCTTGGGAATAAAGGTCTATAGAGATAGATCTAAAAGGATGCTTGGCCTGTCACAGAAAATGTACATAGAGGAGGTGCTGAAGAGGTTCAGCATGGAAAACTCCAAGAGGGGTCTCTTACCCCTAAGGCATGGAATTCATCTCTCCAAGAAGATGTGCCCCAACACACCTGAGGAGATTCAACGCATGAGCAAGATTCCTTATGCATCGGCAATAGGAAGCCTCATGTATGCCATGCTATGTACACGACCTGATATAGCTCTTGCTGTGAGTGTCACAAGCAGATATCAGTCGAATCCAGGTGAAGAACACTGGACAGCTGTGAAGAATATTCTTAAGTACTTGAGAAGAACTAAAGATTTATTCTTGGTTTTTGGAGGATCATCAGAGTTAAAGGTAGAAGGGTACACAGATTCAGACTTCATGACTGATGTCGATGACAGGAAGTCAACATCTGGATACGTGTTCTTGTGCAATGGTGGTACGGTGAATTGGAAGAGTTCTAAACAACCGATCATTGCTGATTCGACTATGGAAGCCGAATACATCGCCGCCTCTGAAGCTGCTAAGGAAGGCTTCTGGTTCAAGAAATTCATTGCAGAGCTGGATGTGATGACATCAGATGCCATAACACTCTACTGCGATAACAATGGCGCCATAGCCCTTGCTAAGGAGCCAAGGTCTCATCAGAAGTCTAAGCATATAGAGCGGCGCTTTCACCTCATACGCGACTATGTGGAGAAGAAATATGTAGAGGTGCAGAGAGTAGACTCCGCGGATAACGTGGCAGACCCTTTCACTAAGCAGCTGAGTCAGCAAAAGACTGAAGCCCACCTTGAGAAGATGGGCCTAAGATATATGACCAATTGGCTTTAGTGCAAGTGGGAGATTGTTAGATGTATGCCCTAGAAGCCAATTTGGCTGACACATTGTTGATTCTAGGGACATAATTTTGTACTTGACTATTTATTATTGAATAAATAAAAGGCATCTTTTCATTCATATTGTTTATGTGTCTATGAATCGTCCAAGAAATTAATAAGATGATGATACATATTCTCAAGAGTTGAGAATTTGAGCCATGTATCATTGGTGATTAATTTCTAAATGCTCCTGATCAAAGGATCATCACGAGGACGGTGATCGATCCGATCAGTGCACAGATCACTCTCCTTCTGGATGGACGAGACTTGAGTCCACAGTGTAGGGACACTGAAGTGATAGTGCAGGTGCTTGTTAGAGAACAAGGGTACTGAGCGTGACCAATACAAGAAGTCACTTGGATGTCTATCCACTCGTCAGTGACTTGCTTGATGTTGCAGTAGTGTGACTGGTCCTTTGACCTGCGGTGCTTCGGCTGCTCACAGTGGGGTTATTGTAGTTTGACTGCACACATACATGGTCCCTAGCCATATGGGTCCATGCAGTGTAGATTGGCTGCAGTAAGTTCACTGTAGGAGTAGGGTATGCACCTATATGGAATCTATCGACCTTGATAGATAAGGAGAGATCCTATGTGATTTATAAGACTGAGTTCGTAAGACCTCGGCCGGGGCAGTATACACAGTGGAGAAAGAGTTTCTCACTATCGAACTCGAGTCGAATAAATCTTGACATATGACAGACGATGGGGTTTGACGAGTTGTCCATGACCTCCGTCCTGTAGGGATCCACGATAGTAGGACTATATCACATGTTAACTGCACCTAGAGGTTCATCATTCCATTCTGCTGGGTAGCCACTACATGCTGCTAGGTGTCACTGGTGGATGGTGGGACTCATAGGGATTATCTTGATGATCGATAAACCCTAATGAGTTGAGTTGGAATCGTTCCAACCCATTGAAAGGAGTTTTCAATGATATAGTGATAGAGATCACAATATATCTCACTACCAGTCAGAATAGAACCTATGGGGTCACACACACTAGAAGTATTGACCGATCCGATGGTTGAAATCGTGATTAGGAATCACAAGAAATCAATTTGATTGATAAGAAGTTGAAGAAGAAACAAAGGGAATTAATTAATTAGACTTAAACACAAATCCTACTTTGGGAGGGATTCCTAGAGTCCTAATTGGATTAGGGCTGGGAATCCTAGTTGGAGTAGGACTGGAATTCCTACTTGGAATAGGATTCCTACAATCCTAATGAGATTAGGAATTTTGAATTAAAATTGGATTCCTACTTGAAGTAGGATTCCTAGAAATCCTAATTGGATTAGGACTTCGGATTCAAATAGAGTCCTAATTGGATTAGGACTAAAATTAAATACATCCTAATTAGATTAGGATTCCTTAAGTCTAAATTAATTATTAATCTAATGAATCAACATGACTCCTAATTGGATTAGGATTGAAGAGTTCAATTGAGTCATGGTTCATTCAAATCCTAATTGGATTAGGACTAGCATAGATTGAACCCAATTTGGCTAATCCTAATTGGATTGGGATTAAACCATAAGAGAGGCACCCAATCCTCTTTGGAAGAGGATTAGGGCATCACAAGAAGGAGGGTTCACGCCCCTCCTCCTCTCCTTGAGTGCGGCATGAAGAGAAGGGCCGGCGCCCCCCTTCCCTCTTAGGCAATATGTCTAGGGCTCCTAGATTGTAGGAGCCCTAGATGGCTTTATAAGGAGGCATGAGGCCGGCGCCCTAAATAAGAGCTCTCTTCCTCCTCTTGCTGCCGCCACCAGCCCCCTCCTCTCTTGGTTCAGCCGCAAGCAAAGGGAGAGCAAAGTCCAAGCGTTGGCGTCATCCTCTTCCTCCAATCCTTCTTCCAACGTAGGGAAAAGAAAGAAGGCTGCAGAAGCTGTGTTCTTCTTCCTTGAGTCCCTTCTTCTTCTTCCTCCTCTCAAGCACTTTCAAGAGTTGAAAGAAAGAGAGGAGATCAGCCATCAAAGGAAGTCTCTGCAAGGGAGCTAGCACCCCGGGGAGACGAGAAAGCTTTGATCGGTCCTCTGCTTCGTGTGGATATCCGTAGAGGCCGGACGTTTGAACGGCTTCAAGCGAACCCTCTTCCTAAACCACGAATTCAGATTCGCGGTGATCATCTACCCGCGCAAGGTGAAGATTTGATCTTCCTATTAGTTTTAAAAGGATTTAATTCTTACCTAATTACGAAAGGTCTCGAAACAACGTTCATGAGATGAACGTCGAACTCGTGCATGCCGATTCCGCTGCCATCTGAAAAATTTTGAAATATCAGCGGCATGGGCGGGTTCCCAACACCAATTTCTTACAATTAAAAAATTAGCTTTGGGACACAATTGAAAGTGAATCCTAGGTTCTTCGGTGTTAAGAATGCTGAATTTTTTTTTTTTTAACCATGGCTGAACCTAATCGGGTTGCCTACGTGCCCCTTCATAAAGGGGATCAAGCCATACGTAGTTCTTTTTAAGTTTCAAAAACACGGCGAAAAAAATTGAATCAAACAATTTAAGTCGTGCATGCTTGCAAGATCAAATCTAGAAATCAGCATTGTAAGCCGGCATAATCCTATGTGAGGAGCCCCAAAGGAGGATAAAATCTCGGAGAATCGAACCTAGATCCTGACTCCAAAATAAAAGATTAATATAGAATTAATATCTTTTATGATGGAAGAAACTTATGGATCTGATTCTTGACTTCGCAGCCACGTACACGAATGGCCTCTATGAGAAGTACACGCGAAGCCCTAGGTAGATCGTCTTCCGTAGGAGTGCTAGCTTGCGCAGGAACGTTGCAATGGCTGAAGCTTTCTCCTTCTAAACACTCAACCTTTGATTATTCTTCAAGGAGATGGAGGATGGACGTGAGGAAGAAGGAGAAGAAGGGATGGAGGCCCTCAAGAAATTTTTTCAGAATTTTTTGAAA
Source organism: Phoenix dactylifera (assembly GCF_009389715.1). Taxonomy (NCBI): domain Eukaryota; kingdom Viridiplantae; phylum Streptophyta; class Magnoliopsida; order Arecales; family Arecaceae; genus Phoenix; species Phoenix dactylifera. The sequence goes on from NW_024067809.1 coordinate 121,453, forward strand.
CCTCTAAATATTGTATATGATGAACCCTAGGCATGGGGGTCTTTTATAGGCAAAAGACCCCCCCACGCCTCCCATCTAATTTAGCCAATTAATTTGGCTGATAAAATCTCCAAAAAATTTTGGTTATTTGGCAGCTAAGAGGAGATAAATATATCCAAATTTTGTGCATTTTGGATCAAAGATAGGAATTCATGCATCCAAAGTTCAGCCGCAACCACCCTATTTCATGTACCATGCAATCCCTACAAATTAGAAAATTCATCTAAATCTTTTTAGGAAGATTTGAGGTGCCATTTTTATAGGAAATATAGCCCCACGCCTTCTCTCTTCTTATACCAATTTTTGGCTAAAAATAGAGAGGATAGGCGGAATGGTTAATATTGGGGATAAATCAAGGTGTCATTCTTCTCCAAGAAGATAAGGATGAGTTCCTAAAATTTAGGGATTCTTCTTCTTATCCAATTCTAATTATTTGGACTCATAATCCTCATCAAATAAGGTCTCCTAATTGATTTGGATCAAGCCCAATCCAATTGGGTCAAGTTCCATCAATTGGGTCAAGCTCAATCTACTTGGGTTGAACCCAATCCAATTAGGTCAAACCCTGATGCAGCCCAAATTGAATCCTATTCAATTTGGCTCAACTTAAGCCCAATTACTCAATCAAATTGAGTTTATTATCAATCTAATTGCTAATTAATCCTTCAATAATTCAATAATTATTTTAATGCAACTTTTGCTTAGGATAATTTGTCAATCGAATTGACCAAATTATCCTTGAATGATTCTTAATCATCAATCAGCCATTTGATCAATCTAGAAACTTTATGCGTGTGACCCCATAGGTTCGAACCTAAGCCGGTAGCACAAGAACAACTTCTTGTACTAATCGAAATGACCATCTAGCAATGGTACCCGACGTCCCGATAGGCCGAATGATTGCAAAGCAACATTCAAGAACCCTTGGACTATGGTTACCGTATAATTTATCCCTTTGACTCCTAATGCCAGGATGACTTAAAGCTCACTGTCAACCCTATAATTAGTACATCCATTATTTGATTAACTTTAGATATCCCGTGGCTCCTCACTAGGATTACCCTGGCCAAGATTTTGCTAAATTAATCACAAGACATTATCTCCTATTTCCAGGAGGGGTCAATTCCATCTTGACTCACAACTGACTACGCAAGTACTTGACTGCACCCAGTGACCTTCCGTCACTAAATTAGAAATTCAGGTAGTCCGGTACCAAAGTACAGTGGTTGCTTGCTAATCACTTTGGTGATCTCAGGTCTGAGGGATACTTATACCTATATCCACTCGGAACATCTCTTAATAGTAGAGTGTTCCGGAATTGGTCATGTTCAGTGAAATGTACTCCTACACTTCACCTGTGTGACATATTAGTGTCTCCACACTCCTTGGTTAAGAGGACAACCAACGTATATGTAATACAACAACTTAATCTCGATAATGCTGTCGTTCTAGTAACAACATATCATTTGATCGCGAACAGTTTTAAGGACTCGAAGATAAATCCTCCTTTATCATAAAATAAGTCCTAAGGACTTCATCATGTAAGAGTTCATTTGAAGATGTACAATGAAATGATGAATAATGCCAAATAACACTTTATTAATTTATCAATTCATTTACAAAATTCAATCATCAATATACTGACGATTGACACTTAGGATACAAATCCCAACAACTCCCACTTAGCCTAATGCCAATCAGCACAGTATCTAGTACCCATCTTGGACTTGTATTCGTTGAACTCTTTGATGCCGATGACTTTGATAAATGGGTCAGTCAGATTTTCTTTTGTATCAATTTTCTGTAGAATCTGCCACTCTGTGCAGCTTCGAACTTTTTCAGCAGATAGCACCACCCTTAAGAGTAAAGATATAACCCGACACGCTCTTGCTATCATCTCGATCTGACTGGAAACTGGAATCAGTATAACCCTCAAGTTTCAAGTCAGAATCACCATAGATAAGTCACTGGTCCTTAGTATTTCTCAAATACTTAAGGATGATTTTTACAACCTTCCAGTGGTTGCTACCTGGATCAGACTGGTATCTACTCACTACTCCTAGTGAGTATGCCACGTTTGGTCTAGTACATGTTATGGCGTACATTATAGATCCCACTACCGAAGCATATGAAATTCTGATTAGTGCTAAATAATGTACAAATTAATATCTTATTCATAGCACTTATCATTATTTTAATTCACATATTTTGTAAATTCAACTAAAAAACTGTGTTACCTTCATCATTGCATTTTAATAAATTATTAAAAGTAATTCAAGTTTTACTTATTTATTTACTGATTAAGCTTAATGTATGTAGGTCGAGTCAAGCTTAATTAGGTAAAGCCTAAACTGATACTGCATCATTTCACATCCTCCAGAGTCGACTCCAAGAACTCTTCTCTAAAACCCAGTGTTTCCTATTAATTCCTGACTTTTTACAAGTTTACCTAAATTTCTTCTCACTCGTTCCAACTCTCTTTCTACGTGTTCCAATTCTCCTGTTTTAACTTTAAAAATAATAGAATCCCTTCAATCATTTGTCTCTAAGATCTCAAAATATATCATCTCTAGCCGCACGGATCCTAAAGAATTCTAGCGTTGGCCTCTTCCGTTTCCCAGCCATTCACATTATCCCTCACGCCTGTGAGCTTCATCCACATCCATTCCGCGCTTATCCTCTTATCCTCTTCTTCAAAATAGAGCCAGCTCAATCCCATCTTCTTCGTGATTCTCTTCCTCCTTAAATCCTTCCCTCCCATGTCCAAAGAATAGATTCTTCTCTTCCGGCTTGATCTCATGAAATCCCCAACGTCCCAGCATCCTCATCCTCTTCCCATCGTGTCTTCACAATAGTCTTCACTTCCAGCCGTTCCCTCCATCTTCACGGGATAAACTCAAATCCCATCCCCCAGCTCGTCCCGCCTTCATCCCTTTCAGCATCCATCAAGTCCCACCGTCCGCAAATCCCTCCTCAACTTCATCTTCCCTTCCGTCTGCATGAACCCAGCAACCGCATTCATTCCATGATGCGACTTCATCCTCCCAAACCTCACGGACCAGCAAACACGGCATCCAAAGATCTCCTCCCAGTCGGAAGAAAGCTTATCCCATGATCCTTTTCTTCCAGATTCGTTTCATCCATATCCACGCTCACAAATCCAGCTTTGCTTCCTTATCTGAATCCCCTGTTCCCACCGAACTCAGGATCCAATCTTAACTCCCAGCATCTACGAATTCCTCTGTTCCGGAATCACTACCAGCCGATTCCCATGATCTTTGCTTGCGCATCTTGCTCATCTCCCCTGCTTCCAAATCTCCCAGATTTCTTTCTAGCTGCCAGCCGTCTCAGCTTCATCACTTCCGAATCCCGAATGTTCTTCCTCACATCACAAGTCGGCCACGTCCTGAATCTTCCCCTGTTTCGGAACAACATCCTCCCAGCCGAATCTAGCATCCTCATCCTCTCCTCATCTACGGATTCACCCTAGATCCCAGCCTACCCACTACTTTCGAACCAGCTGATAGTCAACTTTAAAGACCACGCAATAGCACGTATCTAGTAGGATAGTGATTATGGGTATCGATCCACAGGGATTGGGGTATAGTTGTTTTTCTTTAAAAATAAAAATATTTGAAAAAGAGAATTTGTGAAAACTATTAAACTAAGTAATTTGATAAGAAATGCAATTAAAACGATCAGTTTGGGGAACCTAGGGCAAGGAATTCACCACTAACATCGGAACAAGGATTAATTATATTTTTAATTTATTCTTGGATTATTATGCAAATTGGCTACAAGCCTAATAAGCATTCGAATAAAATTTCACAGAAGTAATTTAAGCATAATCCATCTTCAGTTGGCATGAAATGTCTACCCTAATCTAAGGTGGCAGCACATCGCATCTTTCCTAAGCATGGACTATCTTATTTTTACTTCAATGATCATGAAGAACAGTTGTACAAACTTCACATTTAAAATCACAGAAATTAAATATGATCCAAAAGAAGATATCCATTAAAAACAATAAGTTCATACAACCCCAAGAATATAAAATAAAATATAAAACCCGTGTCCCTTTGTTAGGGCTGCATCCAGCCCTAGTGAGGAGATCAGCCTTCCATGGAGTGGTGGATGGTAGCAGCACAGCAGCAGGCTTCCATCTCTTCCTTCCGCCGGCTTCTTTTCCCTCTTGAACTTCTATGGAAATTCATTCCCGAAATACCCAAAAGTTCTCTCTCCCCTTTTATTCTTGTGGGAACTCCACCCGAGAAGAGATGCCCCGGCTGAAGAGAAGAACTCTTCCTTTTATAGGCTCGGCATCCCCTCTCTCTCTTCTGTTTCGTGGCTCTTCCGAATGGGAGGATCATCTTGGATGCCGTGAAGCTTGAGAGGATGAAGCCGAGGAAGTTGGAGAGCTGATCCCTTGAATCGCGGATGATTCGAATGGGATGCTGATGATGCAGCTGTTGAAGACCGGATTGTTGCAGATGCAGGGGATTTGATCCACCGATGGGCAGCTGGAAGTTTGGTTGAACGAGATGTGAGGAGAGATGGCTCCACGCGGACGGGAGGAAGGCTGGCGCGTGGACGTTGGAAATCTTATGTGGTTGCTGAATAAGGACGATACTCTATTTGAAACAGGGGAGGATGCATTTGTTGGCTTGAAGCTGTGGATCGGCTCGGGAAGAATCCATCGCGGGTGATGAGAGATTGGATACGGCTGGGAAGGAAAGTTTATCCGTGGATGAAGATAAGATGAGCCGGAAGTTTGTTCAGTGGAGAACGTCGGATGAACTGAATTGATTCGGCTGGGAAGAATAAGAATGAATGCAGAGACGTGGGAGTTAGGATTCTGAACGGAATCTGGGACGTATATTGGATGTTATTCGGAGAAGAGGATGAGGCTTGGATGATGATAGGAAGGCTGGGAGCTAGCGGAATCTAGTTGGGATCATTTGGCTGTGGGTGTGTGAGAAGATCTCGGAGGAAGAAAACGGACGTTGAAGACGCTGGGAGCAAATCCGGATGAAGTATGGTTCCTGGTTCTCATCCAGAAGGGAAGGGATAAGCGGAACAGGGGAGGTGAACTGATCCGTGGATGAAGTCAATTCCGAACGGGAGGAAGAAACCAATGGATTCGTGAGCTGGGGTTGGTTGGCAGATGGGTCTCGAGCTTATCCGGCAGAAGATTGGGATGATCTGTGGTCGATGGAGGCTGATCGCGGCTGGGAGACGATCACGGAATGGATGTGCACGCGGATGGGAGGAGATCTAATCCATTGGCTGTGTGTTCTGTTTCCGTGAAGTTTGGAAAGAAGAATCGGAAGCACGGGATCACGGGATAGGATTTGTTCCGCTGGAAACAGAGGAGCTGGGAGGTTTGGGATGCTCACGGGATGAGAATGATAAATCATGGGCTGGGAAGGACGTGGAGATCTCGGCTGAGAGATGGAATACAATCCATGAAGCCGAGAGGATGGGAGGAAGTTGGGACTCGGATGGCTTGGTTTGCTTCGTGGGAGACTTGAGAGGATAAGAAAAATGTGGAAGGGAAGATCATGCACGAGATGTAAAGCAGGGGAATTAATTCGTGGATAATGGAATGACTGGAATGGCTGGTTTCAATCGGAATAAAGTCTAATAAATGTGATACGGGTTTAAACAGTGCAACATGGGATGTTTTGGGACAAAATGTTAGAACATGAAAAGTCGAGCTCAGTTAGATGTGAAAGAAACAATAAAGTTGGGATGAACGGCTGAATCGAAAATCTGAGAGGATTTGAATCACAGGGTGCATGCGATTTGGGTACAGGAATAATCCCTAATGAACTTGACTCAACCTGCATACATTAGACTCAATCAGTAAATAAATAAGTAAAACATGAATTACCTTTAATAATTTATTAGAATGCAATAATGAAGGTAACATTTTTTTTATGTTAAATTCACAAAATATATGAATTAAAATAATGATAAGTGCTATGAATAAGATATTAGTTTATACATTATTTAGCACTTATCACACCCCCTAACCTATATTTTGCTAGTCCTCGAGCAAAATAAAAACTAACTCACTTTCGCAGGAATTGCGATTGCATTTACCATATGCAATAAGGCTTTAAAACCCTAGGTGGCCCTAGTGGATGAGTTTTGTTTCGTGAGGGTTTTCGGCTCAGATACCCACAAACTGTGGTCTCTAATTTATTTTATTAAAATCTAATTTTAAATGCATAAGTGCCAATAACTTCAAAAGCACACAAAGTTTTAATTACTAAGTCAGCCCAAATCTTAGGTCAGTATGCAACTTAAGTTGAAGTCATTAAATTTCTGTTAGAGAGTTGTAAGGCATATTTATACTTGGGTGCTCAGTGATATCTGAACCATACACAAGCTAAGGCTTTAGATTTCCCAAAATACTGCTAAAGCTAGTAGTTTCCAAGAATTGATCGTATAAGACCTAATCACTGATTCAAAATCATCCTATCTTGCAGGATTTCGAGAATTATGGATATTTACTTTAATACCTCATGGGCTTTATCTGTAATATTCCAGTTTACTCGAATTTTACAACGACGGCTTTCACACTATCACCTTTTTCAAGGTCAATATTATTTTCTCTTTCTCTATTTTTTACAACGACGGCTTTGACAATAGGTAGCCCTTTTCGATGTACCTGACTAAATTCACTTCTTCTCTTTTTTTTTTCTTTTTTTTTTCTTTTTTTTAAACATTGGATAATAGTGAATTAGATAGGAATGATTCATCAGGACTCAAGGTTGCTACCAAACTTAACAACATAATGTTGAACCTAACCCTTAGAAGTGCAGGCCATGTGTGTTGTGAAATTCCAAAGTAAAAATTATCTTACAACTCGCTAAAAGAACTTTTAATAAAAAGAACTCAAATTGTCTTACTCCTGACTAGTCATTAGGCTTTTTTAGATTTTATATACTTTATGTGATTATCATTTCAGCACTAAGGCATAGAAATTAGATTTTTTTTTTTGAAATTCACTCAAAAATGTGAAAATGCGAAAAATTCCTTCAAAAATTTGAAACCTATACCCCCCAACCTAGATCAGACATTGTCCTCAATGTTTTTTTTTTGAATATTATATTATTATTTTTATTTTTTTATATATATATTTTATTTTGGACGAAAATATGATGCATATGGAGGATAGAAGCATTTTACCGTAGTTGCATCAGTAATATGAGGGATCTTGTTAAGAAAATAACAAAAAAGCGACAAGAAAATATGCAAAAATAACCTACAAGAATTGGGTTGCCTCCCAACAAGCGCTAAGTTTAACGTCTTCAGCCAGACGCAGTGCATCCTTATCAAATCATACCGGGTTCATGCGGGGTTCTCCAAGAAAGAAAATTTGTGGAAGACTGATTGTTGGGCAGGAAGTTGACTGCTTCTATGGCCTTGTCTATATCAAAGTCAAAATGGGCCAAGTATGTTTTCAGATGGTTATCTGCCAAAATATAGGGAAGGGTTTCTTCTACAAAATCGTCCATTTTGTCTATTCGGAAGCACTCAACTTCTTTTGCAGGTTGATCAGAGGCACGAAATATATTTAACTTGACCTTCATATTCCCAAAGGATATATTCATCACCCCAGTTCTACAATTTATACTCGCATTGGCTGTAGCTAAAAAGGGGCGTCCAAGGATCACGGGGATTTGTTTCTTAGGATTAGGCTCATGTTCCATATCAAGGACGATAAAATTTACTGGAAAATAGAATTTGTCTACCTTGACAAGAACATCTTCAATTATTCCTCGTGGTATTTTTACAGATCGATCAGCCAATTGAAGGAATACCGAGGTTGGTTTTAACTCACCTAACCCAAGTTTCTCATAAACTGAGTAAGGTAAAAGGTTGACACTTGCCCCTAGATCTAAGAGTGCTCGATCAATGAAATTATTTCCTAAGACACAGGAGATGGTGGGAGCACCAGGATCTTTAAATTTTGGAGGGGTGTTGTGTTGGAGAATAGAACTCACTTGCTCAGTTAGGAAGACTTTTTTAGGCACATGTGTCCTAGATTTTCGCTTTTGGGTATAAAGGTCTTTAAGAAATTTGGCATAGGAGGAAACTTGTCTAATAGCATCAAGAAGCGGGAGATTGATTTTGACTTGTTTGAAAACCTCCATCATCTCCTCTAGTGAAGTTTCCTTTTTGCCAAAGGAAGAGGGTGAATTAAGAGCTTCAGGAAATGGGGCCTTTGGGATATGAGTTTTGGCAGAAGGTGGACTAGCTGAAGAAGAAGAAGAAGGTTTTAGATTTTCATTTGACACATTTCTATCCTCTTCTTTACCTTCCTTATTGTTATCCTCCCCAATCCTATTGTCTACTATACGTCCACTCCTTAGGGTAGTCAAAGCATTGGCTTGTTCATGATGAATTGTATTTAGTTGATTTTCTTGAGCCATGTATTGTCCCCTAGGATTACTCACTGGTTGGCTTGGAAGCTTTTCTTCCTCTCGCTTGTTCATTGCATTAGCTAGTTGCCCCATTTGGGATTCTAGCTTGGCGATCGATTGCGTGTGAGAGTGCACCAATTGTGTAATGGTTTCCAAATCTTGAAGGGAGGTCAACACTTTCTTCTCAAAGGCAGTGTTTCTATGGGGTGGAGGAGGAGTGTGTTGAAATTGAGTCGAAGGACGGTAGGGATTAATATTCTGGAATGGTTGAAAGTTTTGGGAATAAGGTTGGGAAGTATTGGGAGTCTGCTGCTTCCAAGAAAAATTTGGATGGTTGCGCCATCCCGGGTTATAAGTGTTAGAATACGGATCATTACCCGGTCTAGGCTGTGTTTGAGCAGCGTTGACTTGTTCTTGCACAAATTCAGAAAATTGAGCTGCCGAAGGACATTCATGAATAGGGTGAGAAGGGCTAGAGCAAAGAGCGAAAACTTGTGCTTGGGGAAAATATGGAAACTGTTCTCTCGACATTAGCTGGTCCAACTTGCGGGATAGTGCATCTACTTTGTCAGATAAACCTATGGACTGGCTAACTTCATATATGGTCCCTTTTCTTTGAGAACTCAAGGGTGCTTGACGAGCAGAGGAGGCATGGTGGAGGGAATTTTCATTAAGGTTTTCAAACATCTGCCATGCCTCATGCTCACTCTTAAGCATGAAAGTTCCCCCACAAGAAGCATCAACCATTTGACGATTTCATTCGGACAGTCCGTCATAAAAGCATTGCACTAATTGCCACTTGGGTATTTGATGATGCGGGCATTTTCGGAGTAAATCTCTAAATTTTTCCCAAGTTTCATGAAATTCTTCCCCGTCAGATTGGGAGAAGCTCGTGATAGCACGCCTAAATTGGTTTGTTCTTCCTATGGGAAAATATTTTTTTAGGAATTCATGTTGCATTTGAACCCATGAAAGAATGGAATTAGCTTCTAATGAATGGAGCCACTGCTTAGCTCTATCCTTAAGAGAAAAAGGGAATAACCTAAGTTTCAGAGCGTCATCAGTGAAGTTTTGAATTTTTACAGTGGTGCAGATCTCAAGGAACTCATCTAAATGTTTGTATGGATCTTCATTGTTAAGTCCATAAAAAGAGGGAAGCATTTGGATGACACTAGACTTAATCTCAAACTGTACAGCAGCAGTGGTATCAGGTAGTCGAATACAAGATGGCGAGGTATAAATGGAAGGAGTGAAGTACTCCTTTAACAGCTTGGGTTGTTCTTCAGCCATCTTGATAGGTGAAGCAGATCCTAGGGTTCTATAAGTGCGGATTTCGGCTCGAAGGGCCCTAATAGAACGTTCTATTTCAGAGTCAAACGGTACTAATTCAAGAGATCTAGAACGACACCCTAGCATACACTAAGACTCCTCTGATCAGTACAGTCAAGCATGCAAGAAAAACACAATTCCTTATGTTCACCCTAAAATCACTAGACAGCTCCTAACTGGTTTGAAGATGGCACCTAAGCCTCCAATCCGGTCTAATGACTGAGTTGACCAGGTAAGCTCCCAGGTAAGTGGGGGGGTCACGATGCGTTGCAAAGGTCCCACTTAAAAACCACTTGCCTCGAACAGATGAACTGTCTCCCTTAGGACAAAGCTTGCCTAGACATCAACTGAGCCACAAAGCGAAATTGGTGCAACTTTCGGTGATCTTCGTCCTATTGAGCTCGAATGTCCCTAGGGGCCAACGTCTAATTGATTTTAGTCAAAGGGATAGCTATGTGAAAATTGATTCACCTAATTTGGGCAAGAATCTGGTGATGAAATCCAGTTCTTATCTTCTTGGGGGGATTGCCCTTACTATGTGCGGATTAATTGGTGTATGTGTATCAAGCATGCATTCACACTTTTGCTGAATTTAAAATCAAACAATCACCACAAAAGGAAATTTAAATAAGAAAGGTTTAGAGGTTACCAAAGAGAATTTCTCCAGCAATTTTGAAAAAAATTTAGGCAAACTTCGACAGCATTCTTTTTCCAGCAGTTCCCTTTTTGATTGTCCCAGATGCTCTCTTTGATTCCTGATCAAATCATACAAAAAGAAAAACCCAAAAATTAGTAAGAGAGAAAAAAGGGATAAGTAAAGTAACAAAAATAGAAAATATTTTTATTTTATTTTAGATATATATATATTATTATTATTTTATTTTTATTTTTTTAAAAAAAAAATTTTATGAAAAGAAAAACAACTGTGCTAGCAATCCCCGGCAACGGTGCCAAAAATTGATAGCCAACTTTAAAGACCACGCAATAGCACGTATATGGTAGGATAGTGATTACGGGTATCGATCCACAAGGATTGGGGTACAATTGTTTTTCTTTAAAAATAAAAATATTTGAAAAAGAGAATTTGTGAAAACTATTAAACTAAGTAATTTGATAAGAAATGCAATTAAAATGATCAGTTTGGGGGAACCTAGGGCAAGGAATTCACCACTAACATCGGAACAAGGATTAATTATATTTTTAATTTATTCTTGGATTATTATGCAAATTGGCTACAAGCCTAATAAGCATTCGAATAAAATTTCACAGAAGTAATTTAAGCATAATCCATCTTCAGTTGGCATGAAATGTCTACCCTAATCTAAGGTGGCAGCACATCGCATCTTCCCGAAGCATGGACTATCTTATTTTTACTTCAATGATCATGAAGAACAGTTGTACAAACTTCACATTTAAAATCATAGAAATTAAATATGATTCAAAAGAAGATATCCATTAAAAACAATAAGTTCATACAACCCCAAGAATATAAAATAAAATATAAAACCCGTGTCCCTCTGTTGGGGCTGCATCCAGCCCTAGTGAGGAGATCAGCCTTCCATGGAGTGGTGGATAGCAGCAGCACAGCAGCAGGCTTCCATCTCTTCCTTCCGCCGGCTTCTTCTCCCTCTTGAACTTCTATGGAAATTCATTTACGGAATACCCAAAAGTTCTCTCTCCCCTTTTATTCCTGTGGGAACTCCACCCAAGAAGAGATGCCCCGGCTGAAGAGAAGAACTCTTCCTTTTATAGGCTCGGCATCCCCTCTCTCTCTTCTGTTTCGTGGCTCTTCCGAATGGGAGGATCATCTTGGATGTCGTGAAGCTTGGGAGGATGAAGCCGAGGAAGTTGGAGAGCTGATCCCTTGAATCGCGGATGATTCGAACGGGATGCTGATGATGCAGCTGTTGAAGACCGGATTGTTGCAGATGCAGGGGATTTGATCCACCGATGGGCAGCTGGAAGTTTGGTTGAACGAGATGTGAGGAGAGATGGCTCCACGCGGACGGGAGGAAGGCTGGCGCGTGGACGTTGGAAATCTTATGTGGTTGCTGAATAAGGACGATACTCTGTTTGAAACAGGGGAGGATGCATTTGTTGGCTTGAAGCTGTGGATCGGCTCGGGAAGAATCCATCGCGGGTGATGAGAGATTGGATACGGCTGGGAAGGAAAGTTTATCCGTGGATGAAGATAAGATGAGCCGGAAGTTTGTTCAGTGGAGAACGTCGGATGAACTGAATTGATTCGGCTGGGAAGAATAAGAATGAATGCAGAGACGTGGGAGTTAGGATTCTGAACGGAATCTGGGACGTATATTGGATGTTATTCGGAGAAGAGGATGAGGCTTGGATGATGATAGGAAGGCTGGGAGCTAGCGGAATCTAGTTGGGATCATTTGGCTGTGGGTGTGTGAGAAGATCTCGGAGGAAGAAAACGGACGTTGAAGATGCTGGGAGCAAATCCGGATGAAGTATGGTTCCTGGTTCTCATCCGGAAGGGAAGGGATAAGCGGAACAGGGGAGGTGAACTGATCCGTGGATGAAGTCAATTCCGAACGGGAGGAAGAAACCAATGGATTCGTGAGCCGGGGTTGGTTGGCAGATGGGTCTCGAGCTTATCCGGCAGAAGATTGGGATGATCTGTGGTCGATGGAGGCTGATCGCGGCTGGGAGATGATCACGGAATGGATGTGCACGCGGATGGGAGGAGATCTAATCCATTGGCTTTGTGTTCTGTTTCCGTGAAGTTTGGGAAGAAGAATCGGAAGCATGGGATCACGGGATAGGATTTGTTCCGCTGGAAATGGAGGAGCTGGGAGGTTTGGGATGCTCACGGGATGAGAATGATAAATCATGGGCTGGGAGGACGTGGAGATCTCGGCTGAGAGACGGAATACAATCCATGAAGCCGAGAGGATGGGAGGAAGTTGGGACTCGGATGGCTTGGTTTGCTTCGTGGGAGACTTGAGAGGATAAGAAAAATGTGGAAGGGAAGATCATGCACGAGATGTAAAGCAGGGGAATTAATTCGTGGATAATGGAATGACTGGAATGGCTGGTTTCAATCGGGATAAAGTCTAATAAATGTGATACGGGTTTAAACAGTGCAATGTGGAAAGTTTTGGGACAAAATGTTAGAACATGAAAAGTCGAGCTCAGTTAGATGTGAAAGAAACAATAAAGTTGGGATGAACGGCTGAATCGAAAATCTGAGAGGATTTGAATCGCAGGGTGCATGCGATTTGGGTCAAGGAATAATTCCTAATGAACTTGACTCAACCTGCATACATTAGACTCAATCAGTAAATAAATAAGTAAAACATGAATTACCTTTAATAATTTATTAGAATGCAATAATGAAGGTAACATTTTTTTTATGTTAAATTCACAAAATATATGAATTAAAATAATGATAAGTGCTATGAATAAGATATTAGTTTATACATTATTTAGCACTTATCACCAGCCAGTGTTCCGGATTAATCCCAGCATCGCAATTCAAGGATCAAAAGATATCGACTCTATCCCGCAGCCGTTGATCCATCTTTATCTCAACTTGGAACAGGGGAGAGAGGGGGAGGTATGCAGTCTATAAAAGGCTCTTCATGGAAACCAGAGGGGGCATTCTTCGGATGAAAGGATCAGCGAACTTCTTCCTATAGCCGAGTTTTCAAGGAAGTCAGAAGGAGGGAGAAGACGAAGAGAAGGAGGTAGCCGTGATGGGAGTCGGAGTCCTCTGCGCTACTGCTATCGTCCACAACTATATGGAAGGCTGATCTCCTCTCTAGGGCCGGATGCAGCCCTAACAAAGGGCCAAGGGTTTTGTATTTTTGATTTCTATTCTTGGAGTTGTATAAACTTTATTTTGCTCCTAATGAATATTTTATTTCATCTCATATTTAATTTCTGTGATTTTAAGTATGACGTTTATACAACTATTCTTCATGATCACTGAGTAAGTATAAAAGATCACCCATGCTTAGAAAAGATGCAGTGTCCTGCCGCATTAGTTTAGGGTAGACATTTTATGCTAACTGAAGATGGATGTTCCAAAATTACTTTTATGAAATTTTATTTAAATGCTTATAGGGCTTGTAGTCAATTTGCATGTTAATCCAAGAACGAATTAAAATATAAATAACCCTTGTTCCGATGTTAGTGGTAAATTTTTTGCCTAGGTTTCCTCAAACTGATATCATTTTCATTACTTTTTTTATTAAATTTCTTAGTTTAATTTTCTTCACAAACTCTTTTTTTTAATTTTTTTTAAAAAAATAACTGTACCCCAATTCCTGTGGATCGATACCCGTAATCACTATTCTACTAGATACGTGCTATTGCGTGGTCTTTAAAGTTGACTATCAATTTTTGGCACCGTTGCCGGAGATTGCTAGCATAGTTGTTTTTCTTTTCAAAAAAAAATTCAAAAAAAAATAATATATATATCTAAAATAAAATAAAAATATTTTCTATTTTTTTGTTACTTTCCTTATCTCCTTCTTCTCTCTTACTAATTTTTGAATTTTCTTTTATTCAGGAATCAAAGAGGAAATTTGGGACGATCAAAACGAAAACTGCTGAAAAAGAAATGCTGTAGAGGTTTGCTTTAAAAAAAAAAAAATTGCTGGAAAAATTTTCTTTGGTAACATCTGAACCTTGTTTATTTAAATTGATTCCCAATTAGCCTAAAATTTTGTGGTGATTGTTTGATTTTAATTTTAGCAAAAGTGTGAATGCATGCTTGATACACATACACCAATTAATCCGCACATAGTAAGGGCAATCACCCCAACAAGATAAGAACTGGATTTCATCACCAGATTCTTGCCCAAATTAGGTGAATCAATTCACACATAGCTACCACTTTAATTAAAATCAATTAGATGTTGGCTCCTAGGGACATTCGAGCTCAATAGGACGAAAATCACCGAAAGTTGCACCAATTTCGCTCTGTGGCTCAGTTGATGTCTAGGCAAGCTTTGTCCCTATAAGGGAGACAGTTCATCTGTTCGAGGCAAGTGGTTTTTAAGTGGGACCTTTGCAACGCATCGTGACCCCCCTACTTACCTGGGAGCTTACCTGGTCAACTCAGTTCATTAGACCAGATTGGAGGCTTAGGTGCCCTCTTCAAACCAGTTAGGAGTTGTCTAGTGATTTTAGGGCAAACATAAGGATTGATGTGTTTCTTTTAATGCATGCTTGACTGCACTTGACTGATCAGAAGAGTTTTAGTGCATGCTAGGATGTCGTTCCAGATCTTCTGAATAGTACCTTTTGATTCTGAAATAGAGCGTTCTATTAGAGCCCTTCGAGCCGAATCCGTACCTATAGAACCATAGGATCTACACCACTTGTCGAGATGGCTGAAGAACAACCTAAGCTGTTAAAGAAGTACTTTATTTCTTCCATTTATACCTCTCCATCTTGTATTCGACTACCTGATACCACTGCTGCCGTACAGTTTGAAATTAAGTCTAGTGTCATCCAAATGCTTCCCTCTTTTTATGGACTTAACAATGAAGACCCATACAAACATTTAGATGAGTTCCTTGAGATTTGCACCACTGTCAAAATTCAGAACTTCACTGATGATGCTCTAAAACTTAGGTTGTTTCCTTTCTCCCTTAAGGATAGAGCTAAGTAGTGGCTCCATTCATTAGAAGCTAATTCTATTCTTTCATGGTTCCAAATGCAATATGAATTTCTAAAAAAATATTTTTCCATAGGAAGAACGAATCAATTTAGGCGTACTATCATGAGCTTCTCCTAATCTGACGGAGAAGAATTTTATGAAACTTGGAAAAAATTTAGAGATTTACTCCGAAAATGCCCGCATCATCAAATATCCAAGTGGCAATTAGTGCAATGCTTTTATGATGGATTGTCTGAACGAAATCGTCAAATGGTTGATGCTTCTTACGGAGGAACTTTCATGCTTAAGAGTGAGCATGAGGCATGGCAGATGTTTGAAAATCTTAATGAAAATTTCCTCCACCATGCCTCCTCAGCTCGTCAAGCACCCCCGAGTTCTCAAAGAAAAGGGACCATATATGAAGTTAGCCAGTCCATAGGTCTATCCGACAAAGTAGATGCACTGTCCCGCAAATTGGACCAGCTAGTGTCTAGAGAACAGCTTTCAAACTCTCCCTAAGCACAAGTTTGTGCTCTCTGTTCTAGCCCGTCTCACCCTATTCATGAATGCCCTTCGGCAGCTCAATTCTCTGAATTTGTGCAAGAGGAAGTAAATGCTGCCCAAACACAATTCCGACCTGGTAATGATCCATATTCTAACACTTATAACCCGGGATGGCGCAACCATCCAAACTTCTCTTGGAAGCAGCAGACTTCCAACACCTCCCAACCTTATTCCCAAAACTTTCAACCGTTCCAGAATGTTCATCCAAACCGTCCTCCTACTCACTATTCACAATTTCAACATGTCCCTCCTCCACCACCCCAAAGAGATGGCTTTGAGCAAAAAGTTTTGATTGTCCTTCAAGGACTGGAAGCCAATACACAACTGTTGCACTCCCATACCCAGTCTATTGCCAAATTAGAAACCCAGCTAGGGCAGCTAGCGAGTGCACTAAATAAAAGAGAGGAAGGCAAGCTTCCAAGCCAACCAGTGAGTAATCCGAGAGGGCAGTATATGGCTCAAGAGACTCACCCGATTGATGTTCACCATGAACAAGCTAATGCCATGACTACCTTAAGAAGCGGACGTGTAGTAGACAATAAGGTTGGAGAAAAAGAACATAAAGAAAATGAAGACAGGAGTATGACTGTGCCTAAAGAGAACCCAAACTCGTCTTTGTCGCCATCTAGTCCAGTATCGACCACACCTTTTACACCGAAGGCTCCTTTCCCTCAGTGTCTGAGTGCACCTTCTTCCTTTGGTAAGAAAGGAACTTCGTTGGAAGAAATAATGGAGGTATTCAAATAAGTCAAAATCAACTCCCTCTCCTTGATGCTATAAAACAAGTTCCATCTTATGCCAAATTTCTCAAAGACCTTTGTACCCAGAAACGAAAATCTAGGACACATGTGTCTAAAAAGGTCTTTCTAACTGAATAAGTGAGCTCCATCCCCCAGCACAAAACCCCTCCCAAGTTCAAAGATCCTGGTGCCCCTACCATCTCTTATGTGGTAGGAGACAATTCGATTGATCGTGCACTATTAGATTTAGGGGCAAGTGTTAATCTTCTTCATTATTCAGTCTATGAGAAGTTCGGATTAGGTGAATTAAAGCCTACTTCGGTGTCCCTGCAATTGGCTGATCGATCTGTTAAAATACCACGAGGAACAATAGAAGAGGTCCTAGTCTAGGTAGATAAATTTTATTTTCCAGTTGATTTCATCGTCCTTGATATGGAACCTGTGCCTAATCTCGAGAAACAGATCCCTATGATTCTTGGTCGTCCCTTTCTAGCTACAGCCAATGCATGTATTAACTGTAGAACTGGGGTGATGGATATATCTTTTGGAAACATGAAAGTTAAACTAAATGTATTTCATGCCTCTGATCAACCTGCAAGGGAAGATGAGTGCTTCCTAGTTAATAAAATAGACGATCTTGTAGAAGAAGCCCTTCCCTGTATTCTGGCAGATGACCCTTTGGAAGCATGTTTAGCCCATTTTGACATTGATAATTTTGATTTAGACAAGGCCATAGAAGAAGTCAATGTCCTACTTGACAATCCGTCTCTCACAAATTCTCATCCTTGGCATATCCGACATGAACCTTTTCCTACCCTTTCTAGTATGCCACAGTGCCCATCCATCGAGTTCCCTCCCAAACTTGAGTTAAAGCCACTTCCGGTAATCCTTAAGTATGCTTTTCTAGGACTCGAACATACCCTACCTGTAATCATCGCGGCTGACCTGTTTGACAAACAGGAGAGTCAACTTTTGAGTGTACTCGGAGAACATAAACATGCAATTGGATGGTCTGTAACTGATCTAAAGGGGATTGACCCATCTATTTGCATGCATCGTATTCACTTAGAAGAAGATGTAAAATCGACCCATGAAATGCAAAGGAGACTCAACCCTAACATGAAAGAGGTGGTCAAGAAAGAAGTAGTAAAGTTGCTAGATGCCGGAATCATTTACCCTATCTCTGATAGCAACTGGGTGAGTCCAACTCAAGTAGTACCAAAGAAGTCGGGCATTACTGTGGTTGAAAATGCAGAAGGAGAGTTGATGCCTACACGCACGACCACTAGCTGGCGTGTTTGCATTGACTATAGAAAGCTTAACTCCATGACTAGGAAGGACCATTTTTCTTTGCCTTTTATTGACCAAATATTGGAAAGATTAGCCGGTCAGGGTTTCTACTGTTTCTTAGATGGTTATTCTGGATATAACCAAGTGGCCGTGTATTCCGATGATCAAAAGAAAACTACTTTCACATGTCCATTTGGGACATTTGCGTATAGAAGAATGCCATTTGGACTCTGCAATGCACCCGTGACATTTCAACGATGCATGATGGCAATTTTTTCTGACATGGTAGAAAAATTTCTGGAAGTATTCATGGATGATTTTTCAGTTTTTGGCCCCTCATTTGATGATTGTCTCAATAATTTAACCTTGGTTCTAAAAAGATGTAAGGAGACCAATCTAGTGCTAAGTTGGGAAAAGAGCCATTTTATGGTTCAAGAGGGTACAGTCTTGGGACACATTGTGTCAAAAAGGGGCATTGAGGTAGATAAAGCAAAAGTTGATCTTATTTCTAATCTTTCTCCACCCAAATCTGTGAAACAAATCCGTTATTTTTTTGGCCATGCTGGTTTTTACCGTCGCTTTATTAAAGACTTCAGCAAAATTTCTAAGCCCTTGTGCAATCTCCTTGCCGAGGATACACCCTTTGTCTTTGATAAAGCATGTAAAAGGGTCTTTGAAATTCTCCGATCTAAGTTGTCTACAGCACTTGTTATACAACCTTCCAATTGGACCCTTCCATTCGAACTTATGTGTGATGCTTCTGACTATGCCATTGGGGCGGTTTTAGGGCAACGACTAGAAAAGTTATCTCACGTCATCTACTACGCTAGTAAAACACTCTCAGATGCACAATTGAATTACACTACTACTGAGAAAGAGTTACTAGCTGTAGTATTTGCTCTGGACAAGTTTTGGTCCTATCTCTTAGGGTCCAAGGTTATTATGTTCACTGATCATTCTGCTCTTCGGTACCTCCTTTCAAAGAAGGATACCAAGCCTCGCCTAATTCGATGGATCCTGTTGTTATAGGAATTTAATATAGAAATTCGTGACAAGAAAGACGCCACAAATGTTGTAACGGACCATTTGTCTAGAATCCTTCTCGAACCTCCTCATAACATTTCACCGCCTCATGACTCCTTTCCAGATGAACAATTGTTTGAGGTACAACAAGTAAAAATACCATGGTTTGCCAACATAGTGAACTATCTTGCCATAGGACAAATTTCCGATCATTGGTCCAAGCAGGACAAGGATCGATTCTTTTCGCAAGTTAACTTCTATTTTTGGGATGACCCCGATCTGTTTAAATACTGTCCTGATCAAGTAATCCATCGATGTGTGCCGAAATGTGAATTTCAGAGTATTCTTGATTTTTGTCATACCCAAGCCTGTGGAGGACATTTTGGGGGTAGAAAAACTGCAGCCAAAGTCTTACAAAGTGGATTTTATTGGCCCTCCTTGTTCAAAGTGTTGGGAACCCGCCAATGCCGCTGATATTTCAAAATAAAATCAGATGGCAGCGGAAGAGGCATGTGCGGGATCGACGTTCATCGCATGAACGTTGTTTCATGACCGTTCGTAGATAGGTAAGGATTAAAAACTTTTAAACTAATTTGAAGATCAGATCTTCACCTTGTGCGGATAGATGATCACCGCAAACTGAAGTTCGTGGTTTTAGGATGAAGGTTCGTTTGAAGCCGTTCAAACGTCCGGCCTCTACGGGTATCCACACGAAGCAGAGGACTGATCAAAGCTTTCTTGTCTTCCCGGGGTAATAGCTCCCTTGCAAAGACTTCTTTTGATGGCTGATTTCCTCTCTATCAATCAACCTTTGATTGTGCTTGAGAGGAGGAAGAAGAAGAAGGCAACTGGATGAAGAACCAAAGCCTCTGCAGCCTACTCCCTTTTCCTTGCGTTGGAAGGAGGAAGAGAAGAGGAGGAGGCCGCCAATGGCTTTTCCTTTTCTTCCCTTTGCTTGCGGCTGAACCAAGGAGAGGGAGAGGGTTGCCACGGCACAAGAGGGAGAGGATTCACATGAATAGGGCGCCGCCCCCCTTTGCTCCCCTTTTAAAGGTATGAAGGGCTCCTACAAATTAGGATTCCTTGATCACCTTCCAAGAGGGGCGCCGGCCCCTCTTGTGTTGCCGCCACAAGCCAAGAAAAGGAGGAGGGGCGTGTGCCCCTCCTTCATGGTTGCCCTAATCCTTATTAAGTAAGGATTGGGATGCCTTAATGTGGTCAAGCCCTAATCCAATTAGGCTTAGCCCAAGGGTGAACCAATTTGGATCCAATCTAGGTAAGTCCTAATCCAATTAGAACTTAAATCAATTTTGACTCAATTGAACTCTTCAATCCTAATCCAATTAGGAGTCTTATTGATTCATTAGATTAATAATTAATTGTGACTTAAGAAACTCTAATCCAAATTAGGACATATTTAATTTTAGTCCTAATCCAATTAGGACTCTATTTGAATCTGAAGTCCTAATCTGATTAGGACTCTAGGAATCCTACTCCAAGTAGGAATCCAATTTTAATTCAAAACTCCTAATCTCATTAGGATTGTAGGAATCCCAGTCCTACTCCAACTAGGATTTCCAGTCCTAATCCAATTAGGACTCTAGAAATCCTACTCGAAGTAGGACTCTTGTTTCAAGTCCAATTAATTAATTTCCTTTTGTTCCTTCTTCAACTGAATATCAATCGAATTGATTACTTGTGATTTCTAATCACGATTCAACCATCGGATCGGTCAATACTTCTAGTGTGTGTGACCCCATAGGTTCTATTCTGACTGGTAGTGGATATATTGCGATCTCTATCACAATATCATTGAAAACTTCTTTCAATGGGTTGGAACGATTCCAACTCTACTCTTTAGGGTTTATCGATCATCGAGATAATCCCTGTGAGTCCCACCATCCACCAGTGACACCTAGCAGCATGTAGTGGCTACCTAGTAGAATAGAATGATGAACCTCTAGGTGCAGTTATCATGTGATACAGTCCTACTATCATGGATCCCTACAGGACGGAGGTCATGGACAACTCGTCAAACCCCATCGTTTGTCATATGTGAAGATTTATTCGACTTAAGTTCGAGAGTGGAAAACTCTTTCTCCACTGTGCATACTGCCCCAGCCGAGGTCTTACGAACTCAGTCTTATAAATTACATAGGATCTCTCCTTATCTATCAAGGTCGATAGATTCCTTATAGATACATACCCTACTCCTACAGTGAACTTACTGCAGCCAATCTACACTGCATGGACCCATATGGCTAGAGACCATGTATGTGTGCAGTCAAACTACAATAACCTCACTGTGAGTAGCCGAAGCACCGCAGGTCAAAGGACCAGTCACACTACTGCAACATCAAGCAAGTCACTGACGAGTGGATAGACATCCAAGTGACTTCTTGTATTGGTCACGCTCAGTACCCTTGTTCTTAACAAGCACCTGCACTATTACTTCAGTGTCGCCACACCGTAGACTCGAGTCTCGTCCATCCATAAGGAAAGTAATATGTGCACTGATCTCATCGGATCGATCACCGTCCTCGTGATGATCCATCGATCAGGAGCGTTCAGAAATTAATCACTAATGATACATGGCTCAAATTCTCAACTCTTGAGAATATGCATCATCATCTTATTAATTCCTTGGACGATTCATAGACACAATAATAATATGAATGAAAAAGATGTCTTTCATTTATTCAATAATAATAAAGTCAAGTACAAATTATGTCCTAGAATTAATAATGTGTCAGCCAAAATTGGCTTCTAGGGCATACATCTAACAATCTCCCACTTGCACTAAAGCCAATCAGTCATATATCTTAGTCCCATCTTCTCAAGGTGGGCTTCAGTCTTTTGCTGACTTAGCGTTTAGTGAACGGGTCTGCCACGTTATCCGCGGAGTCTACTCTCTGCACTTCGACATACTTCTTCTCAACATAGTCGCATATGAGATGGAAGCGCCGCTCTATATGCTTGGACTTCTGATGAGACCTTGGCTCCTTAGCAAGGGCTATGGCGCCATTATTATCGCAGTAGAGTGTTATGGCATCTGATGACATTACATCCAATTCCGCAATGAATTTCTTGAACCAGAAGCCTTCCTTAGCAGCTTCAGAGGCGGCGATGTATTCAGCTTTCATAGTAGAATCAGCAATGATCGGTTGTTTAGAACTCTTCCAATTTACCGTACCACCATTGCACAAGAATACATATCCAGATGTTGACTTCCTATCATCGACATCAGTCATGAAGTCTGAATCTGTGTACCATTCTACCTTTAACTCTGATGATCTTCCAAAGACTAAGAATAAATCTTTAGTTCTTCTCAAGTACTTAAGAATATTCTTCACAGCTGTCCAGTGTTCTTCACCTGGATTCGACTGATATCTGCTTGTGACACTCACAGCAAGAGCTATATCAGGTCGTGTACATAGCATGGTATACATGAGGCTCCCTATTGCCGATGCATAAGGGATCTTGCTCATGCGTTGAATCTCTTCAGATGTGTTGGGGCACATCTTCTTGGAGAGATGAATTCCATGCCTAAGGGGTAAAAGACCCCTTTTTGGAGTTTTCCATGCTGAACCTTTTCAGCACTTTCTCTATATACATTTTCTGTGATAGGCCAAGCATCCTTTTAGATCTATCTCTATAGACCTTTATTCCCAAAATATAGGATGCTTCCCCAAGGTCTTTTATGGAGAACTCTTTTGACAACTAGACCTTGACCGAGGTTAGCATGGGAATATCATTCCCTATCAGGAGGATGTCGTCCACGTACAGTACGAAAAAAACGACAGCGCTCCCGCTAACCTTTTTGTAAACACACGGTTCCTCTTCGTTTTTGATGAAATCAAACGTTTGATTGCGTCATCGAAACGAGTGTTCCAACTCCGAGATGCTTGTTTTAGTCCATAAATGGACCTTTGCAGCTTGCAGACCTTGTGATCTCCATCACTGGAAGTGAAACCCAGAGGCTGTTCCATATAGATATCTTCATCAAGATATCCATTCAGGAAAGCAGTTTTCACATCCATCTGCTAGATTTCATAATCATGAAATGCTGCAATGGCAAGCAATGTTCAGATGGATTTTAGCATGGCTACAGGTGAAAAGGTCTCCTGATAGTCAATGCCTTCGCGTTGACTATATCCTTTCGCCACCAGCCTTGCTTTAAAGGTCTCTACCTTTCCATCCGAACCTATCT
Organism: Phoenix dactylifera; assembly: GCF_009389715.1. NCBI lineage: Eukaryota > Viridiplantae > Streptophyta > Magnoliopsida > Arecales > Arecaceae > Phoenix > Phoenix dactylifera. The sequence continues at coordinate 144,715 of NW_024067809.1, forward strand.
TCCTTTTGTAGATCCATTTGCATCCAATAGGTACAATACCTTCTGGTGGGTCTACTGTTGCCCAGAGATGGTCACCCAAGAGGGGGGTGAATTGGGTGTTTTAAAACTTTTTGCCTAATTAAGAGTAAAACACGCAAATGTATGAACTAAAGTAAAGATAGAGGGATGAGAAGAGTCAATCGCAAACACAAGGTTTTATAGTGGTTCGGAGCTTCCACTGCTCCTACATCCACTCCCCAAAGCACCTTTGGGAATTTCCACTATAATCCAAGATTACAGTCCGGTAGTTTTGCGAGTGCACTATCCAACTCGTTGTTTTACACCGGGCTAACAACGAACCCTAAAACCCCCAATTTAACCTAGGCTTGGGACGCCTTTCCCTTGTTCCAAGTCCCTTGACTGGAACAAGCACAATATTGAAGGAGTTTTACAAACAATTAGAAAGCTCTAAATAAGCAAATATGACAATGATAAACAATAGAACCCGGAAGAATCCTTTTGCTGTTGGAAGCGTGGGAAATGGTGATTCTTTCGATGTGGATTGCGTAGGTTTGAGTGTGAGCTTTGAATCCCGGGTGGAAGAGAGTAGTTGAGCTTGAAATCACTTGGAAAGCTTGAAAGCACTTGATTTCTTCACTTGAATGCACTAACTCCCTTGAACCTCTTTTTCTTTCTTCTCTCTTGAATGATTTTGCTTTGGTTTGGTAAAAAGTTATTGAGAAGCACTTAAGAGCTCCCTTTTATAGCTCAAAAAGCAAATATAGCCGTTAGAGATAAAGTAAAAGAGATTTGAAATTCAAACCAAACCTGTAAAAGCTGTCAGTCGCGTCCCAGGCGCTCCGGGGACGTCTCTGCTTCAACGAGAGACGTCTCGGCTACAAGATTTTACTTTTTACGTTGTCTGGGGACGACTCAGCTCTTTACGGGGACGACTCTGGAATTGTACCGTTTGAATCCTTGCCTTTCTGATTTGCTTAGAGGGTCGTCTCTGCACTTTACGGGGACGTCTCGGCTTGTTTGCACTTTTTGAATGGGGACGACTCCGCTGCCTCGGGGACGACTCCGCTTCTTTATCTCAGAAAAACATGTCTTCTGGAATTCCCTGAGAGAGTCGACTCCGCTCTTTCAGGGGACGTCTCCGCTGCCTTATCACCGAAAAAGTCATTCTCTGGAAAACCCTGAGAGAGCCGTCTCCGCTATCTTGGGGACGACTCGGAAAGTCTGCTTTTTACTTGCGGGGACGACTCCGCGTACGGTGGGGACGTCTTGCGCATATCTCTTGAAAACTGCCTTTCTGCCGCCACTGAGAGAGTCGACTCCGCTACTGAGAGAGTCGACTCCGCTATCGCGGGGACGACTCGGCAGGTGCCAGGGACGTCTCCAGACGTGCCAGTTCTTCCTGTTTGTGCCAGAGACGTCTCTGAGACAACCCGGAGACGTCTCGGCTGTCTCTGAACTTTTTCTTTCATCTCAAAAATTCTTTAATAAGTCCTTAAAAATCATGGAAACTTGCCTAGACATTTCTTAACAATATTCCTAATAAAATACATGAAATCCTCAATTAAATTGTTAAGATAAATGGAATTATACTCTAGTGTTTTGTATTCATCAAAATCCATTAGGGGGTCAACATCTACTAAGGTCCAGACTTGGTTGGAATGCATGGAGTCTAACTCTGACTTCATGGCTTCCAGCCATTTCTCGGAATCGATATCAGATATCGCCTCATCGTAGGTTTTGGGATCTTGTGTATGATCCCTATCTCCCACTAGGAACATTTTCTCGGTATCCTCTTCTAGTATACCTAAGTATCTATCGGAAGGATGGGAGACCCTACTAGATCTACGAGGTGGTCGAGGGACATCGTGTACTGGCTCTGTATGAATGGGTTCAATGGGATCCATGACTCGTTGCTTTTTAGAGACTTTCTCTTCAAGCTCAATTTTCCTCCCACTGCCTCTATCAAGGATAAACTGGTTTTCCAAGAAGATGGCATGACGGCTCACAAACATATTGTGATCCTCTGAGACGTAAAAATTGTATCCTAATGACTCTTTAGGATATCCTATAAAACGAGCACTTATGGTCCTAGCCTCTAGTTTGTCCGCCTGTAGTCTCTTGACGTGGGCCGGACATCCCCAAATCTTGAGATGACCAAGACTTGGTTTCTTACCATGCCATATCTCATACGGTGTGGTAGGAACGGATTTAGAGGAAACTCTATTCAGTAGATATACTGCGGTAAGTAAGGCATCTCCCCAAAGAAACATAGGTAAATCAGTGAAGCTCATCATGGACCTGACCATATCCAATAGGGTCCGATTCCTCCTCTCTAACACCCCGTTGAGTTGAGGTGTACCCGGAGGAGTCCATTGTGAGACTATGCCATTGTCCTTGAGATACTCCCGGAATTCTCCACTAAGGTATTCTCCTCCTCGATCTGATCGAAGAGCCTTAAGGGTTTTTTCAGTTTGTTTTTCTACTTCATTCTTGAACTCTTTGAACTTTTCAAAAGATTCAGACTTGTGTCTCATAAGATACACATACCCATACCGTAAATAATCATCGGTAAAGGTAATGAAGTACGAATAACGTCCCCTGGCTAGCACATCGAATGGGCCACATACATCTGTATGTACTAGGATAAGTATTTCAGTGGTCCTCTCCCCATGTCCTACAAAGGGCAATCTGGCCATTTTTTCTTGAAGACAGGACTCGCAAACTGGATATGACTCGGAAGTCAATGAGCCGAGAAGTCCATCTTTATCCATTTTGTTCATCCTATCCTCTCCAATATGGCCAAGCCTGAGGTGCCACAAATATTTTTGGTTTATCTCATCCCTGGATCTTTTGGATCCTTTGGCATTCACTACTTGCTCAGACACATTTATAGATACATCCATATGCAAATGATAGAGACTGTCAATCATAAAACCACGTGCGACTATTTTATTTCTTAAATAAATAGAACAGCAGTCTTTGTCAAATGTAAAAACATGACCTTCCTGTGCTAGACATGAAACAAAAATCAAATTTCTGCTAGCAGCAGGTACATAATAGCAGTCTCTAAGTAATAAACTAAAACCAGACGGTAGTCGCAGATGGTAGGTGCCGACAGCCACAGCAGCAACTTTTGCCCCGTTGCCAACCCGAAGGGTTACCGCACCTTCCGCCAGCCTTCTACTTTTTTTTAGATCCTGCATGGTAGTGCACAAATGAGCACTAGAACCAGAATCTATAACCCAACTAGAAGTAGAAGAAACCGTTAGATTAGTTTCAATTATGAGCAAGTCTATACCTTCTGAAGGTGTGTCACCTTTCTTGTTCTTCAGGCTCTCGAGGTATGAAGGACAGTTTCTCTTCCAGTGGCCATCGACATTGCAGTGGAAACATTTTTCTTTGTCGTTAGCCTTTTTCTTTTGAACTTCCTTCTTTGGCTTTTTGTCTTTCTTCTGCTTCTTAGCAGGCTTCTTTTTCTTCCAAGTAGACTTTCTCTTGGAACCAGAAGTCAACTCAGCAGCAAAGATATTCCCCCTTGAACCTTTCAAGGCTCCCTCAGCAGTTACCAACATGTTGATCAGTTCAGTCTTAGTGCATTCAATCTTATTCATGTGGTAGTTTACTATAAACTGACCAAATGAATCAGGAAGTGACTGTAGGATCAAATCCACTTGCAATTCCTTGTGCATGTTCATTCCGAGCTTCTCAAGCTCCTCTAGGTCCTTGATCATAGTCAGACCATGATCATGGACAGACTGCCCTTCGCGCATCTTTGTCTTGAAGAGCCTCTTGGACACTTCAAAACGAGCTGTGCGACTCTGCTCACCATACAACTCTTGCAGGTGTGCTAGTATGTCCCTAGCAGTCTTGAGATTCTCATGCTGGCATTGGAGTTCATTGGACATGGATGCCATCATATAGCACTTGACTCTAATGTCATCATCCATCCACTTTTGATGCATCTGTCGCTGAACATCAGTAGGACGTGCTGGTAGTGTGGGGATATCTGAATCGAGTATGTAGCCTATTTTCTCACAGCTCAAAATAATTTTGAGATTTCTAAGCCAGTCCTTGTAATTGGTTCCGGTCAATCGGTTGGTCTCAAGAATACGGGTCAAAGGGTTTGAGGCTGACATTATGATCTGCAGAGAGTAAAGATTCTAGTTAGACTTTTGTACTTGATCCTAATCTGTTCTAAGGTCTTTTTAGAACAAATGTAACTCTCACTATTTTCTCGAATTCCTCACACTTCCCTGGTAGGATAACGGAAATCCTACACGACTAGGGTTTCTAGTGGGTACTGCAGTTCCACCGATTTACATGCCACCTCACCTAACAGTTATTGGTGACACATAGATTGATGAATGTACAACTCTTGTACAATGCTTCTCAAGCATGTTGCAGTGTAACTTGGTCTCTAAGCCATGAAAACCTCACCTAACAGTTATTGGTCCCATTTCTTAGTTAAGTCAGACCCACCGTATAACCGTAGGAATAAAGTCGTCATTGGATCCTCACCTAACAGTTATTGGTGCCCAACCCCATCTTTACCCTACAACATCTCATGTCTATAGAGAGGTCCAGCCCCCCGATGCAACTTGCCCACTGTGTCCAGCCGAGACAAATCAACATCAGAAAGACCTTAGCAGCTCTACTACAGTGGAAGACCTATTGACTTAATATTGGTTAATCAGGTCTTAGTGTTTGCAACTTGAGCTCTTCATAAGAGGTAATCGAACAATTGGCCAGGTAAGCAGGTGGGAGGCTCCCCTTACTCAGAGAATAAGGTCCTAATTAAGTAACCACCTTTCATGCTTTCCTAGACACTAATTAGATCAATTAATCTAATATGACTTGCTCATGTCGGTTCACTCTCGACTTGATTGAGGAGGTTTTAATTTAGGTCTCAATTGGGTTTGCTACATCACATGTAAACCTATCTACCCGACTCTCATTTACATCACATGCAAACGGCACATTGCAGGCAGTTATAATCGCAGCAATAATTAAAGCTAAACTTTAAATAGGTGATGATCATGGATTCTAGCTAGGTCGTATTACAAGCACATGCACGTCAATCGATCAACTGATCTTCAACTCTTGAATTGGTTCCAAGCCTTCTTGATTCGATCCTTGACCAACTCTTGATCCAATCGCCATCAACCGCTTAGGCCCCGGTTCATCTCATGCATCATCTTCGACTTGATCGTTGACGTACATCACATCACAGAAATACAACCAGATATAAAATAAAAATAAAAATAAATTACATCTCCCTTTTAGGAGGCATGCAGGCCTCTCAAAACATCAAATAAGATGCATGCAAGCATCTGAAAAATTACATGACATTACAGATCACATCGCAGGTCATTACATTTGATACCAAAAGGGTTTGAATCCTATGATCATCACCATATGCAACAATTATAATTTTCAGATCTGAGAATTAATTGATTATGTTATGACATAGGTTGATGATCATGCTAATCATGATTCTAAACTTTGTAATCTCATTAACAATGCAATTAGAATCATCATCTTATCACATAAAAATCAGCATGCAAAAATTCAGCAACACTGAAAAATCTGCATGCAGAAATTTTCAGCATGAATGATCATTCAATTTTCAGATCTAATAAGCCTTTAGATAATTAATTCTTACCTTAATCTACGATGCCTAGGCTCTGATACCACTGTTGAGAACCCGCCCATGCCGCTGATATTTCAAAATAAAATCAGATGGCAGCGGAAGAGGCATGTGCGGGATCGACGTTCATCGCATGAACGTTGTTTCATGACCATTCGTAGATAGGTAAGGATTAAAAACTTTTAAACTAATTTGAAGATCAGATCTTCACCTTGTGCGGGTAGATGATCACCACAAACTGAAGTTCGTGGTTTTAGGATGAAGGTTCGTTTGAAGCCGTTCAAATGTCCGGCCTCTACGGGTATCCACACGAAGCAGAGGACCGATCAAAGCTTTCTTGTCTTTCCGGGGTGCTAGCTCCCTTGCAAAGACTTCTTTTGATGGCTGATTTCCTCTCTATCAATCAACCTTTGATTGTGCTTGAGAGGAGGAAGAAGAAGAAGGCAACTGGATGAAGAACCAAAGCCTCTGCAGCCTACTCCCTTTTCCTTGCGTTGGAAGGAGGAAGAGAAGAGGAGGAGGCCGCCAATGGCTTTTCCTTTTCTTCCCTTTGCTTGCGGCTGAACCAAGGAGAGGGAGAGGGTGGCCACGGCACAAGAGGGAGAGGATTCACATGAATAGGGCGCCGGCCCCCTTTGCTCCCCTTTTAAAGGTATGAAGGGCTCCTACAAATTAGGAGCCCTTGATCACCTTCCAAGAGGGGCGCCGGCCCCTCTTGTGTTGCCGCCACAAGCCAAGAAAAGGAGGAGGGGCGTGTGCCCCTTCTTCATGGTTGCCCTAATCCTTATTAAGTAAGGATTGGGATGCCTTAATGTGGTCAAGCCCTAATCCAATTAGGCTTAGCCCAAGGGTGAACCAATTTGGATCCAATCTAGGTAAGTCCTAATCCAATTAGAACTTAAATCAATTTTGACTCAATTGAACTCTTCAATCCTAATCCAATTAGGAGTCTTATTGATTCATTAGATTAATAATTAATTGTGACTTAAGAAACCCTAATCCAAATTAGGACATATTTAATTTTAGTCCTAATCCAATTAGGACTCTATTTGAATCCGAAGTCCTAATCTAATTAGGACTTTAGGAATCCTACTCCAAGTAGGAATCCGATTTTAATTCAAAACTCCTAATCTCATTAGGATTGTAGGAATCCCAGTCCTACTCCAACTAGGATTTCCAGTCCTAATCCAATTAGGACTCTAGAAATCCTACTCGAAGTAGGACTCTTGTTTCAAGTCCAATTAATTAATTTCCTTTTGTTCCTTCTTCAACTGAATATCAATCGAATTGATTACTTGTGATTCCTAATCACGATTCAACCATCGGATCGATCAATACTTCTAGTGTGTGTGACCCCATAGGTTCTATTCTGACTGGTAGTGAGATATATTGCGATCTCTATCACAATATCATCGATAACTTCTTTCAATGGGTTGGAACGATTCCAACTCTACTCTTTAGGGTTTATCGATCATCGAGATAATCCCTGTGAGTCCCACCATCCACCAGTGACACCTAGCAGCATGTAGTGGCTACCCAGTAGAATAGAATGATGAACCTCTAGGTGCAGTTATCATGTGATACAGTCCTACTATCGTGGATCCCTACAGGACGGAGGTCATGGACAACTCGTCAAACCCCATCATCTGTCATATGTGAAGATTTATTCGACTTAAGTTCGAGAGTGGAAAACTCTTTCTCCACTGTGCATACTGCCCCGGCCGAGGTCTTACGAACTCAGTCTTATAAATCACATAGGATCTCTCTTTATCTATCAAGGTCGATAGATTTCTTATAGGTGCATACCCTACTCCTACAGTGAACTTACTGCAGCCAATCTACACTGCATGGACCCATATGGCTAGAGACCATGTATGTGTGCAGTCAAACTACAATAACCTCACTGTGAGTAGTCGAAGCACCGCAGGTCAAAGGACCAGTCACACTACTGCAACATCAAGCAAGTCACTGACGAGTGGATAGACATCCAAGTGACTTCTTGTATTGGTCACGCTCAGTACCCTTGTTCTTAACAAGCACCTGCACTATTACTTCAGTGTCACCACACCGTGGACTCGAGTCTCGTCCATCCATAAGGAATATAATCTGTGCACTGATCTCATCGGATCGATCACCGTCCTCGTGATGATCCATCGATCAGGAGCGTTTAGAAATTAATCACCAATGATACATGGCTCAAATTCTCAATTCTTGAGAATATGCATCATCATCTTATTAATTTCTTGGACGATTCATAGACACAATAATAATATGAATGAAAAAGATGCCTTTCATTTATTCAATAATAATAAAGTCAAGTACAAATTATGTCCTAGAATTAATAATGTGTCAGCCAAAATTGGCTTCTAGGGCATATATCTAACACAAAGATGCTCACGATTTTTGTTGGAGTTGTGAGCGATGCCAGCGAATCGGTACAATTACCCGTAGAGATATGATGCCACTCAACCCCATTTTAATTATAGAAATTTTTGCCACTAGGACTAACGATCATAAGGTTGTGGTTAAGTTCTTACAAACAAACATATTTAGTCGCTTTGGCACACCCCGAGCTAGCATCAGTGATGGAGGATCTCATTTTTGCAACCGATCTTTTGAAGCTTTGGTTCGCAAGTATTCAATCACCCATAAAGTTGCCACCCCATACCATCCCCAAACAAGCGGCAAGTTGAAGTTTCCAATAGGGAGATAAAACACATCTTAGAGAAAACAATATGCCCTGATAGGAAAGATTGGTCTCAAAGATTAAACGATTCTCTCTGGGCTTATCGTACTGCCTATAAGACTTCTATTTGCATGTCTCCTTATCGACTAATTTTTGAAAAAGCTTGCCACTTACCTGTAGAACTTGGGCATAGAGCTTTTTGGGCCATTAAAAAGTTTAACTTTGATATGGCAACAGCTGGTTCTAACCGAAAACTTCAACTCAACGAGCTTGAAGAGTTACGCAATGAAGCATATGAAAATGCCAAAATTTACAAGGCAAGGACTAAGGCTTTTCATAACAAATACATTAACCGTAAGTCTTTCGAGCCTAATCAAAAATTTGGCTATTCAATTCTAAATTGCGTTTATTCTCCGGTAAACTTCGCTCTAGGTGGGATGGTCCCTTTTTAGTTAGAAGGTTTTTCCTCATGGTGCAGTAGAAATTCAGAACATCAGTGATGGTCGTGTCCTGAACGTAAATGGTCAAAGATTGAAACCTTATATAGAGTGTGTTGCAAATGGACAATTGATTGAATCTCTTGATTTAATAGATCCTATTTATCGGGATAATTAAGGATGCACTGCATCTGGCTGAAGACGTTAAACTTAGCGTTTGTTGGGAGGCAACCCAATTTTCATAAGTTATTTTTGCACATTTTCTTATCTTATTTTTTCAGGAGTCCTCATATTATTGATGCAACTAAGGTACAATGCTTCTATCCTCCATATGCATCATATTTTCGTCCAAAATAAAATAACAAAAAATAAAAAAATTATAATAATATAATATTAAAAAATAATAATAAAAAACATTAAAAAACATTAAAAATAATAATAATATAATCAAAAATATTGAGGACAATGTTCGATTTAGGTTGGGGGTATAGGATTGGAATTTTTAAAGAATTTTTTCGCATTTTTGAATAAGTTTTTCGAATTTAAAAAAAAACCTAATTTCTATGCCTTAGTGCTGAAATGATAAATACACAAAGTATATAAAATCTAAAAGCCCAATGATTAGTCAGGAGTAAGACAATTGGAGATCTCTTCATTAAAAGTTCTTTTAGTGAGTTGTAAGATAACTTTTTACTTTGAATTTCACAACATACATGGCCTGCACTTCTAAAGGTTAGGTTTAACATTATGTTGTTAAGTCTAGTAACAACCTTGAGTCCTGATGAATTATTCCTATCTAATTCACTATTATCCCATATTTATTCAAAAAATAAATAAATAAATAAATAAAAATAAAAGTGAATTTAGTCAGGTACATCGAAAAGGGCTACCTATTGTCAAAGGTCAGCAGGCTTGTATGAGGAACCTGAGCATAGGTCCGTAGGGGAGTCTTGATGCCCAACACCTTATGCCATCTGGTGTGGGAGTGTTGACTGAATGTTCGCTACACGGAGGAATCATTACAAGAGTAAAAGTGCATAATTTATTTATAAATACAAAAAAAAAAGAAAGAGAAAATAATATTGATCTTGAAAAAGATGATAGTGTGAAAGCCGTCGTTGTAAAAATTCGAGTAAACTGGAATATTACAGATAAAGCCCATAAGGTATTAAAGTAAACATCCACAACTCTCGAAATCCTGCAAGATAAGATGATTTTGAATTAGTGATTAGGTCATATTTGACCAATTCTTGGAAACTACTAGCTTTAGCAGTATTTTGGAGGATCTAAAGCCTTAGCTTGTGTACGGTCTAGATATCACCAAGCATCCAAGTAAAAATAAATCTTACAACTTCCTAACGGAAACTTAATGATTTCAACTTAAGTTGCATACTGACCTAGGATTTGGGCTGACTTAGTAATTAAAACTTTGTGTGCTTTTGAAATTCTTGGCACTTATGCATTTGAAATTAGATTTTACGTAACGATAAAATAAATTGGGTAGAGACAGCAGTTTGTGGGTATCTGAGCTGGAAACCCTCACGAGACAAAACTCGTCCACTAGGGCCACCTATGGGTTTAAAGCCTTATTGCATACGGTAAATGCAATCGCGATTCCTGCGAAAGTGAGTTAGTTTTTATTTTGCTCAAGGACTAGCAAAAAGTAGGTTGGGGGGTGTGATAAGTGCTAAATAACATACAAATTAATATCTTATTCATAACACTTATCATTATTTTAATTCACATATTTTGTAAATTCAACTAAAAAATTATGTTACCTTCATCATTGCATTTTAATAAATTATTAAAGATAATATGAGTTTTACTTATTTATTTACTGATTAAGCTTAATATATGCAGGTCGAGTCAAGCTTAATTAGGTAAAGCCTAAACTGACACTGCATCATTTCACATCCTCCAGAGTCGACTCCAAGAACTCTTCTCCAAAACCCATTGCTTCCCATTAATTCCTGACTTTTTACAAGTTCACCTAAATTTCTTCTCACTCGTTCCAACTCTCTTTCTACGTGTTCCAATTCTCCTATTTTAACTTTAAAAATAATAGAATCCCTTCAATCATTTGTCTCTCAGATCTCAAAATATATCATCTCTAGCCGCACGGATCCTAAAAAATTCTAGCATTGGCCTCTTCCGTTTCCCAGCCATTCACATTATCCCTCACGCCCGTGAGCTGGTGCAAAAATAAAACTGTTCTCCAAGTGCAGGAGAATCGCACAAGTAGTATAACTCAGAAGTCCGAGGTCGATTCCTCAGGAAACGATCTATAGATTATTAGCATAATTTTTAGATGTGATTTTTAGTTGATCTTCAAAAATTAAAAGCAGAGAATAATAGATAATTAAACAACGTTCAAGAATATAGAGAAGGCTAGGGATCTGGATTCTCCCTTGATAATGTATTTTTCAACAATTAAATTTTTGCGATTCTTGATTAAGGATTAATTAGATAGAATAGTTCTAAGCATGGAATATATACTTTGAAAACATGAATTCAATATTCAAGTATTTATCGTGCCGGTTACGTCTACGATAAATCAAAAATCGAAACAACCCATGCATCAATAAATATAAACCGTACAAGATCTATCTAACAAATAAGTATGCAAGAACCAAGAGCATATAATAGATGTAAATCAAAGAAAATAATCGTTCAGAATTTTACTTGAAGAAAGCAAACTATCAAGGGTTCTTCCATCACCCTTGACCAAAGGTGTTAGCGTCCCATTACAAAAGCACTAGCCTTTCCCTCTCTTATTCCCCTTTTTTTTTCTTTTTCTTTTCGGAAACAGGGCATACCCTGTTTCCTTCTTCTCTTTTTTTTTGTTTGAAAACTCTGCAGCAGCCCGACGCCCCCCTGTTCTTCTTCTTCGATGGCCCCCCACCCCTTTTCTCCTCTTCAACCGAGAGATATATAGATCGCATCCCCCCTCAGCGCACGCGGTGGAGATGGGCAGACCGGAATCAATTTCGGATGTTGATCGCGAGATATTGATGAAGGAGGACTGAATGCGGGGGGTGCTTCGCGCGATCGGCGGGCGGATCGGAAGGAATGGACGCGTGAGGCGGGCGGAAGAGGAGCAGATCACGGATGCAGAGGTGATCGCGGGGGCTTCACGGACGCTATGGAGATGGGATGCTGGGATCTGTGACATGGAGGGTGAGACGCGTGAGGCTCGAGGAGGAGGCGGACGCTGGGATTGTGCACGGGAGCTGGTCACGGGCTGCTGGGAGGCACTGATCTCGGCTGGAATGCAGTGAAGACGTGTTGCCCAGAGATGGTCACCCAAGAGGGGGGGGGGTGAATTGGGTGTTTTAAAACTTTTTAGCTAATTTAAAAAATAAAACACACAAATATATGAACTAAAGCAAGGATAAAGCGATAAGAAGAGACAACCACAAACACACGGTTTTATAGTGGTTCGGAGCCTTCACCGCTCCTACATCCACTCCCCAAAGCGCCTTTGGGAATTTCCACTATAATCCAAGATTACAGTACGGTAGTTTTGCGAGTTCACTACCCAACTCGTTGTTTTACACCGGGCTCACAACAAACCCAAAACCCCCAATTTCTCTTAGGCTTGGGACGCCCTTTCCCTTGTTCCAAGTCCCTTGACTGGAACAAGCACCACAATAAAAGAGTGTACAAAAGGATATAAAAGCTCTAGAAAGCAAATATAGCACTTATGAACAATGAAACCCGGAAGAATCTTTTTGCCGTTGGAAGCGTGGGAGATGTTGATTCTTCCGATGTGGGACGCGTAGGGTTGGGTGTGAGCTTTGAATCCCGAGCACACAAGAGTGGTTGAGCTTGAAATCGCTTGGGAGACTTGTAAGCACTTGATTTCCTTTCTTGAATGCACTCACTCCCTTGAGCTTTTCTTTCTAACTTCTCTCTTGAATGATTTTGCTTTTTTTTGGTTGGTAAAGAGTTGTTGAGAAGCACTTAAGAGCTCCCTTTTATAGCCCAAAAAGCAAATATAGCCGTTAGAGATAAAGTAGAGAAGATTTGAAATTCAAATCAAACCTGAAAAGCTGTCAGTCGCGTCCCAGGCGCTCCGGGGACGTCTCCGCTACAACGAGAGACGTCTCGCCTATAGGATTTTACTTTTTACTTTATCTGGGGTCGACTTGGTGTTAGATGTATGCCCTAGAAGCCAATTTGGCTGACACATTGTTGATTCTAGGGACATAATTTTGTACTTGACTATTTATTATTGAATAAATAAAAGGCATCTTTTCATTCATATTGTTTATGTGTCTATGAATCGTCCAAGAAATTAATAAGATGATGATACATATTCTCAAGAGTTGAGAATTTGAGCCATGTATCATTGGTGATTAATTTCTAAATGCTCCTGATCAAAGGATCATCACGAGAACGGTGATCGATCCGATCAGTGCACAGATCACTCTCCTTCTGGATGGACGAGACTTGAGTCCACAGTGTAGGGACACTGAAGTGATAGTGCAGGTGCTTGTTAGAGAACAAGGGTACTGAGCGTGACCAATACAAGAAGTCACTTGGATGTCTATCCACTCGTCAGTGACTTGCTTGATGTTGCAGTAGTGTGACTGGTCCTTTGACCTGCGGTGCTTCGGCTGCTCACAGTGGGGTTATTGTAGTTTGACTGCACACATACATGGTCCCTAGCCATATGGGTCCATGCAGTGTAGATTGGCTGCAGTAAGTTCACTGTAGGAGTAGGGTATGCACCTATATGGAATCTATCGACCTTGATAGATAAGGAGAGATCCTATGTGATTTATAAGACTGAGTTCGTAAGACCTCGGCCGGGGCAGTATACACAGTGGAGAAAGAGTTTCTCACTATCGAACTCGAGTCGAATAAATCTTGACATATGACAGACGATGGGGTTTGACGAGTTGTCCATGACCTCCGTCCTGTAGGGATCCACGATAGTAGGACTATATCACATGTTAACTGCACCTAGAGGTTCATCATTCCATTCTGCTGGGTAGCCACTACATGCTGCTAGGTGTCACTGGTGGATGGTGGGACTCATAGGGATTATCTTGATGATCGATAAACCCTAATGAGTTGAGTTGGAATCGTTCCAACCCATTGAAAGGAGTTTTCAATGATATAGTGATAGAGATCACAATATATCTCACTACCAGTCAGAATAGAACCTATGGGGTCACACACACTAGAAGTATTGACCGATCCGATGGTTGAAATCGTGATTAGGAATCACAAGAAATCAATTTGATTGATAAGAAGTTGAAGAAGAAACAAAGGGAATTAATTAATTAGACTTAAACACAAATCCTACTTCGGGAGGGATTCCTAGAGTCCTAATTGGATTAGGGCTGGGAATCCTAGTTGGAGTAGGACTGGAATTCCTACTTGGAATAGGATTCCTACAATCCTAATGAGATTAGAAATTTTGAATTAAAATTGGATTCCTACTTGGAGTAGGATTCCTAGAAATCCTAATTGGATTAGGACTTCGGATTCAAATAGAGTCCTAATTGGATTAGGACTAAAATTAAATACATCCTAATTAGATTAGAATTCCTTAAGTCTAAATTAATTATTAATCTAATGAATCAACATGACTCCTAATTGGATTAGGATTGAAGAGTTCAATTGAGTCATGGTTCATTCAAATCCTAATTGGATTAGGACTAGCATAGATTGAACCCAATTTGGCTAATCCTAATTGGATTGGGATTAAACCATAAGAGAGACACCCAATCCTCTTTGGAAGAGGATTAGGGCATCACAAGAAGGAGGGTTCACGCCCCTCCTCCTCTCCTTGAGTGCGGCATGAAGAGAAGGGCCGGCGCCCCCCTTCCCTCTTAGGCAATATGTCTAGGGCTCCTAGATTGTAGGAGCCCTAGATGGCTTTATAAGGAGGCATGAGGCCGGCGCCCTAGCCAAGAGCTCTCTTCCTCCTCTTGCTGCCGCCACCAGCCCCCTCCTCTCTTGGTTCAGCCGCAAGCAAAGGGAGAGCAAAGTCCAAGCGTTGGCGTCATCCTCTTCCTCCAATCCTTCTTTCAACGCAGGGAAAAGAAAGAAGGCTGCAGAAGCTGTGTTCTTCTTCCTTGAGTCCCTTCTTCTTCTTCCTCCTCTCAAGCACTTTCAAGAGTTGAAAGAAAGAGAGGAGATCAGCCATCAAAGGAAGTCTCTGCAAGGGAGCTAGCACCCCGGGGAGACGAGAAAGCTTTGATCGGTCCTCTGCTTCGTGTGGATACCCGTAGAGGCCGGACGTTTGAACGGCTTCAAGCGAACCCTCTTCCTAAAACCACGAATTCAGATTCGCGGCGATCATCTACCCGCGCAAGGTGAAGATTTGATCTTCCTATTAGTTTTAAAAGAATTTAATTCTTACCTAATTACGAAAGGTCTCAAAACAACGTTCATGAGATGAACGTCGAACTCGTGCATGCCGATTCCACTGCCATCTGAAAAATTTTTGAAATATCAGCGGCATGGGCGGATTCCCAACAGTAGTATCAGAGCCTAGGCTTCGTAGATTAAGGTAAGAATTAAATATTTAAAGGCTTATTAGATCTGAAAATTGATTGATCATGCATGCTGAAAAATTCTGCATGCAGATTTTTCAGGGGTGCTGAATTTTTACATGCTGATTTTTATGTGATAAAAAGATGATTCTAATTGCATTGTTAATGGGATTACAAAGTTTAGAATCATGATTAGCATGATCAGCGACCTATGTCATGATATAATCAGTTAAGTTTCAGATCTGAAAATTATAATTGTAGCATACGGTGATGATCATAGGATTCAACCCCTTTTGGTATCAAATGTAATGACCTGCGATGTGATCTGCGATGTCATGTAATTTTTCAGATGCTTGCATGCATCTTATTTGATGTTTTGAGAGGCCTGCGTGCCCCCTAAAAGGAGATGTAAATTATTTTTATTTTTATTTTACATCTGGTTGTATTTCTGTGATGTAATGTACATCAACGATCAAGTCGAAGACGATGCATGAGATGAACAGGGGTCTAAGCGGTTGATGGCGATGGGATCAAGAGTTGATCAAGGATCGAATCAAGGAAGCTTGGATCCAATTCAAGAGTTGAAGACCACTTGATCGATTGATGTGCATGTGCTTGTAATACGACCTAATTAGAATCCATGATCATCACCTAGTTAAAGTTTAGCTTTAATTTGATGCCGCGATTATAACTGCCTGCAATGCGCCGTTTGCATGTGATGTGAATGAGAGTCGGGTAGATAGGTCTACATGTGATGTAGCAAACCCAATTGAGACCTAAATTAAAACCTCCTCAATCAAGTCGAGAGTGAACCGACATGAGCAAGTCATATTAGATTAATTGATCTAATTGGTGTCTAGGAAAGCATGAAAGGTGGTTACTTAATTAGGACCTTACTCTCTGAGTAAGGGGAGCCTCCCACCTGCTTACCTGGCCAATTGTTCGATTACCTCTTATGAAAGGCTCAAGTTGCAAACACTAAGACCTGATTAACCAATATTAAGTCAATAGGTCTTCCACTGTAGTAGAGCTGCTAAGGCCTTTCTGATGTTGACTTGTCTCGGCTGGATACAGTGGTCAAGTTGCATTGGGGGGCTGGACCTCTCTATAGACATGAGATGTTGTAGGGTAAAGGTGGGGTTGGGCACCAATAACTGTTAGGTGAGGACCCAATGACGACTTTATTCCTACGGTTATACGGTGGGTCTGACTTAACTAAGAAATGGGACCAATAACTGTTAGGTGAGGTCTTCATGGCTTAGAGACCAAGTTGCACTGCAACATGCTTGAGAAGCATTGTACAAGAGTTGTACACTCATCCATCTATGTGTCACCAATAACTGTTAGGTGAGGTGGCATGTGAATTGGTGGGACTGCAGTACCCACTAGAAACCCTAGTCGTGTGGGATTTCCGTTTTCCTACCAGGGGAGTGTGAGGAATTCGAGAAAATAGTGGGAGTCATATTTGTTCTAAAAGACCTTAGGACAGATTAGGATCAAGTACAAGAGTCTAACTAGAATCTTTACTCTCTGCAGATACAATGTCGGCTTCAAACCCTTTGACCCGTATTCTTGAGACCAACCGACTGACCGGAACTAATTACAAGGACTGGCTTAGAAATCTCAAAATAGTTTTGGACTGTGAGAAGATAGGCTATATACTCGATTCAGATATCCCCACATTACCAGCACGTCCCACTGATGTTCAGCGTGAGATGCATAAAAAGTGGTTGGACGATGACATTAGAGTAAAATGCTATATGATGGCATCTATGTCTAATGAACTCCAATGCCAGCATGAAAAATATAAAGACTGCTAGGGACATACTGGCACACCTACAAGAGTTGTATGGTGAGTAGAGTCGCACAGCTCGTTTTGAAGTGTCCAAGAGGCTTTCAAAGCGAAGATGCGCGAAGGGCAGTCTGTCCATGATCACGGTCTGACCATGATCAAGGACCTAGAGGAGCTTGAGAAGCTCGGTATGGACATGCACAAGGAATTGCAAGTGGATTTGATCCTACAGTCACTTCCTGATTCATTTGGTCAGTTTATAGTAAACTACCACATGAATAAGATTGAATGGCACTAAGACTGAACTAATCAACATGTTGGTAACTGCTGAGGGAGCCTTGAAAGGTTCAAGGGGCAATGTCCTCGCTGCTGAGTTGACTTCTGGTTCCAAGAGAAAGTCTACTTGGAAGAAAAAGAAGCCTGCAAAGAAGCAGAAGAAAGACAAGAAGCCAAAGAAGGAAGTTCAAAAGAAAAAGGCTAACGACAAAGGAAAATGTTTCCACTGCAATGTCGAAGGCCACTGGAAGAGAAACTGTCCTTCATACCTCGAGAGCCTAAAGAACAAGAAAGGTGACACACCTTCAGAAGGTATAGACTTGCTCATTATTGAAACTAATCTAACGGTTTCTTCTACTTCTAGTTGGGTTATAGATTCTGGTTCTAGTGCTCATTTGTGCACTACCATGCAGGGTCTAAAGGAAAGTAGAAGGCTGGCGGAAGGTGCGGTAACCCTTCGGGTTGGCAACGAGGCAAAAGTTGCTGCTGTGGCTGTGGGCACCTACCATCTGCGACTACCGTCTGGATTTAGTTTAATACTTAGAGACTGTTATTATGTACCTGTTGCTAGCAGAAATTTGATTTCTGTTTCATGTCTAGCACAGGAAGGTCATGTTTTTACATTTGACAAAGACTGCTGTTCTATTTATTTAAGAAATAAAATAGTCGCACGTGGTTTTATGATTGACAGTCTCTACCATTTACATATGGATGTATCTGTGAATGTTACCGAGCAAGATGTGAGTGCCAAAGGATCCAAAAGATCCAGAGATGAGATAAACCAAAGATATTTGTGGCACCTCAGACTTGGCCATATTGGAGAAGATAGAATGAACAAAATGGATAAAGATGGGCTCTTAGGCTCATTGACTTCCGAGTCATATCCAGTTTGCGAGTCCTGTCTTCAAGGAAAGATGGCTAGACTACCCTTTGTAGGACATGGGGAGAGGACCACTGAAATACTTACCCTAGTACATACAGATGTATGTGGCCCATTCGATGTGCTAGCCAGGGGACGTTATTCTTACTTCATTACCTTTACCGATGATTATTCACGATATGGGTATGTGTATCTTATGAGACACAAGTCTGAATCCTTTGAAAAGTTCAAAGAGTTCAAGAATGAAGTAGAAAAACAAACTGGAAAACCTCTTAAGGCTCTTCGATCAGATCGGGGAGGAGAATACCTTAGTGGGGAATTCCGGGACTATCTCAAAGAAAACGGCATAGTCTCACAATGGACACCTCCGGGTACACCTCAACTCAACGGGGTGTCAGAGAGGAGAAATCGGACCCTATTGGATATGGTCAGGTCCATGATGAGCTTCACTGATTTACCTATGTTCCTTTGGAGAGATGCCTTACTCACAGCGATTTATTTATTGAATAGAGTTCTCTCTACATCCGTTCCTACCACACCGTATGAGATATGGCATGGTAAGAAACCAAGTCTGGGTCATCTCAAGATTTGGGGATGTCCGGCCCACGTCAAGCGACTACAGGCGGATAAGTTAGAGGCTAGGACCATAAGTGCTCGTTTTATAGGATATCCTAAAGAGTCATTAGGATACAATTTTTACGTCTCAGAGGATCACAATGTGTTTGTGAGCCGTCATGCCATCTTCTTGGAAAATCAGTTTATCCTTGATAGAGGCAGTGGGAGGAAAATTGAGCTTGAAGAGAAAGTCTCTGAAAAGCAACGAGTCATGGATCCTATAGAACCCATTCATAAGGAACCAGTACACGATGTCCCTCAACCACCTCGTAGATCTAGTAGAGTCTCCCATCCTCCCGATAGATACTTAGGTATACTTGAAGAGGATACTGAGGAAATGTTCCTAGTGGGAGATAGGGATCACATACAGGATCCCAAAACCTACAACGAGGCGATATCTGATATCGATTCCGAGAAATGGCTGGAAGCTATGAAGTCAGAGATAGACTCCATGCATTCCAACCAAGTCTGGACCTTAGTAGATCCACCAGAAGGTATTGTACCTATTGGATGCAAATGGATCTACAAAAGGAAGATAGGTTCGGATGGAGAGGTAGAGACCTATAAAGGCAAGGCTTGTGGCGAAAGGGTATAGTCAGCGCGAAGGCATTGACTATCAGGAGACCTTTCACCTGTAGCCATGCTAAAAATCCATCCGAACATTGCTTGCCATTGCAGCATTTCATGATTATGAAATCTGGCAGATGGATGTGAAACTGCTTTCCTGAATGGATATCTTGATGAAGATATCTATATGGAACAGCCTTTGGTTTCACTTCCAGTGATAGAGATCACAAGGTCTGCAAGCTGCAAAGGTCCATCTATGGACTAAAGCAAGCCTCTCGGAGTTGGAACACTCGTTTCGATGATACAATCAAAACGTTTGATTTCATCAAAAACGAGGAGGAACCATGTATTTATAAAAAGGTTAGTGGGAGTGCTGTCGCTTTTCTCGTACTGTACGTAGATGACATTCTCCTGATTGGGAATGATATTCCCATGCTAACCTCCGTCAAGGTCTGGTTGTCAAAGAATTCTCCATGAAAGACCTTGGGGAAGCATCCTATATCTTGGGAATAAAGGTCTATAGAGATAGATCTAAAAGGATGCTTGGCCTGTCACAGAAAATGTACATAGAGGAGGTGCTGAAGAGGTTCAGCATGGAAAACTCCAAGAGGGGTCTCTTACCCTAAGGCATGGAATTCATCTCTCCAAGAAGATGTGCCCCAACACACCTGAGGAGATTCAACGCATGAGCAAGATTCCTTATGCATCGGCAATAGGAAGCCTCATGTATGCCATGCTATGTACACGACCTGATATAGCTCTTGCTGTGAGTGTCACAAGCAGATATCAGTCGAATCCAGGTGAAGAACACTGGACAGCTGTGAAGAATATTCTTAAGTACTTGAGAAGAACTAAAGATTTATTCTTGGTTTTTGGAGGATCATCAGAGTTAAAGGTAGAAGGGTACACAGATTCAGACTTCATGACTGATGTCGATGACAGGAAGTCAACATCTGGATACGTGTTCTTGTGCAATGGTGGTACGGTGAATTGGAAGAGTTCTAAACAACCCGATCATTGCTGATTCGACTATGGAAGCCGAATACATCGCCCCTCTGAAGCTGCTAAGGAAGGCTTCTGGTTCAACGAAATTCATTGCAGACGCTGGATGTGATGACATCAGATGCATAACACTCTACTGCGATAACAATGGCGCCATAAGCCTTGCTAAGGAGCCAAGGTCTCATCAGAAGTCTAAGCATATAGAGCGGCGCTTTCACCTCATACGCGACTATGTGGAGAAGAAATATATAGAGGTGCAGAGAGTAGACTCCGCGGATAACGTGGCAGACCCTTTCACTAGGCAGCTGAGTCAGCAAAAGACTGAAGCCCACCTTGAGAAGATGGGCCTAAGATATATGACCAATTGGCTTTTAGTGCAGAGTGGGAGATTGTTAGATGTATGCCCTAGAAAGCAATTTGGCTGACACATTGTTTGATTCTAGGGACAATAATTTTGTACTTGACTATTTATTATTGAATAAATAAAAGGCATCTTTTCATTCATATTGTTTATGTGTCCTATGAATCGTCCAAGAAATTAATAAGATGATGATACATATCTCAAGAGTTTGAGAATTTGAGCCATGTATCATTGGTGATTAATTTCTAAATGCTCCTATCAAAGGATCATCACGAGGACGGTGATCGATCCGATCAGTGCACCAGATCACTCTCCTTCTGGATGGACGAGACTTGAGTCCACAGTGTAGGGACACTGAAGTGATAGTGCAGGTGCTTGTTAGAGAACAAGGGTACTGAGCGTGACCAATACAAGAAGTCACTTGGATGTCTATCCACTCGTCAGTGACTTGCTTGATGTTGCAGTAGTTGTGACTGGTCCTTTGACCTGCGGTGCTTCGGCTGCTCACAGTGGGGTTATTGTAGTTTGACTGCACACATACATGGTCCCTAGCCATATGGGTCCATGCAGTGTAGATTGGCTGCAGTAAGTTCACTGTAGGAGTAGGGTATGCACCTATATGGAATCTATCGACCTTGATAGATAAGGAGAGATCCTATGTGATTTTTAGACTGAGTTCTAAGACCTTGGCCAGGGCAGTATAAAGTGGAGAAAGAGTTTTCCACTATCGAACTCAAGTCGAATAAATCTTGACATATGACAGACGATGGGGTTTGACGAGTTGTCCATGACCTCCGTCCTGTAGGGATCCACGATAGTAGGACTGTATCACATGTTAACTGCACCTAGAGGTTCATCATTCCATTCTGCTGGGTAGCCACTACATGCTGCTAGGTGTCACTGGTGGATGGTGGGACTCATAGGGATTATCTTGATGATCGATAAACCCTAATGAGTTGAGTTGGAATCGTTCCAACCCATTGAAAGGAGTTTTCAATGATATAGTGATAGAGATCACAATATATCTCACTACCAGTCAGAATAGAACCTATGGGGTCACACACACTAGAAGTATTGACCGATCCGATGGTTGAAATCGTGATTAGGAATCACAAGAAATCAATTTGATTGATAAGAAGTTGAAGAAGGAACAAAGGGAATTAATTAATTGGACTTAAACACAAATCCTACTTCGGGTAGGATTCCTAGAGTCCTAATTGGATTAGGACTGGGAATCCTAGTTGGAGTAGGACTGGGATTCCTACTTGGAATAGGATTCCTACAATCCTAATGAGATTAGGAATTTTGAATTAAAATTGGATTCCTACTTGGAGTAGGATTCCTAGAAATCCTAATTGGATTAGGACTTCGGATTCAAATAGAGTCCTAATTGGATTAGGACTAAAATTAAAACATCCTAATTGGATTAGGATTCCTTAAGTCTAAATTAATTATTAATCTAATGAATCAACATGACTCCTAATTGGATTAGGATTGAAGAGTTCAATTGAGTCATGGTTCATTCAAGTCCTAATTGGATTAGGACTAGCATAGATTGAACCCAATTTGGCTAATCCTAATTGATTAGGATTAAACCATAAGAGAGGCACCTAATCCTCTTTGGAAGAGGATTAGGGCATCACAAGAAGGAGGGTTCACGCCCCTCCTCCTCTCCTTGAGTGCGGCATGAAGAGAAGGGCCCGCGCCCCCCTTCCCTCTTAGGCATATGTCTAGGGCTCCTAGATGTAGGAGCCCTAGATGGCTTATAAGGAGGCATGAGGCCGGCGCCCTAGCCAAAGAGCTCTCTCCTCCTCTTGCTGCCGCACCAGCCCCCTCCTCTCTGGTTCAGCCGCAAGCAAAGGGAGAGCAAAGTCCAAGCGTTGGCGTCATCCTCTTCCTCCAATCCTTCTTCCAACGCAGGGAAAAGAAAGAAGGCTGCAGAAGCTATGTTCTTCTTCCTTGAGTCCCTTCTTCTTCTTCCTCCTCTCAAGCACTTCAAGAGTTGAAAGAAAGAGAGGAGATCAGCCATCAAAGGAAGTCTCTGCAAGGAGCTAGCACCCCGGGGAGACGAGAAAGCTTTGATCGGTCCTCTGCTTCGTGTGGATACCCGTAGAGGCCGGACGTTTGAACGGCTTCCAAAGCGAACCCTCTTCCTAAACCACGTATTCAGATTCGCGGTGATCATCTACCCGCGCAAGGTGAAGATTGATCTTCCTATTAGTTTAAAAGGATTTAATTCTTACCTAATTACGAAAGGTCTCGAAACAACGTTCATGAGATGAACGTCGAACTCGTGCATGCCGATTCCGCTGCCATCTGAAAAATTTTTGAAATATCAGCGGCATGGGCGGGTTCCCAACACTTGGCACTTTAACGGGGACGTCTCGGCGTGTTAGCGTTTTTGAGTGGGACGACTCCGCTACTTTGGGGACGACTCCGCTCTTTATCTCCGAAAATCATGTCCTCTGGAATTCCTGAGAGAGTCGACTCCGCTCTTTCAGGGGACGTCTCCGCTTGTCTGCACTTTATGCGTGGGGACGACTCCGCTTTCTCAGGGTCGACTCTGCTTCCTTATCACCGAAAAAAAAAACATTCTCTGGAAACCTTGAGAGAGCCGTCTCCGCCATCTTAGGGACGACTCGGGAAGTCTCCTTTTTGCTTGCGGGGACGACTCCCGCGTATAGCGGGGTCGTCTCGCGCATATCCCTTGAAAAGCGTCCTTTCTGCCGCCACTGAGAGAGTCGACTCCGCTACTGAGAGAGTCGACTCCGCTAACGCGGGGACGACTCGATAGGAGCCGGGACGTCTCCAAGTGTGCCAGTTCTTCCTGCTTGTGCCAGAGACGTCTCTGAAACTATCAGGAGACGTCTCGACTGTCCCTGAGCTTTTTCTTTAGCTCAAAATATTCTTCAATAAATTCATAAAAATTATGGGAACTTGCCTAGACATTTCTTAACAATATTCTAAATAAAGCACATGAATTTCTCAATTGAATTGTTAGATATAATGGAATTTTACTCTAGTATTTTGTATTCATCAAAATCCATTAGGGGGTTAACAATCTCCCCCTTTTGATGATGACAAAACACTGAGTATATGCCAAAATTTGAAATTTAAACATATACACAGTATTGATCAGATATACAAGTATAATGTTTTGATTTGAACTAGATACAATGTGCATCACTCAAAATATTCAATTTTCAGTTCTTTCCTTGTGCATAAGATTGATCTTTATAGTTCTTAAATGATTTTATCATATGAACTGAATTTGAATCAAGTTAGAATGAAATATTGATGCTGAAGATAATTGAAAGCTAGATTCTTTTTGACTCCCCCTTTCTTTTCCAGAAGGGCAATTATCTTAAAATCAATATTCTTCAATTTTATCTTTTCTAAATCAACTTTGGAGTATGATTAAAAAAAATTTGCATTCCATATTCAATATCCATGTCTACTCCCCTTTCAATATACAAATATCTACTCCCCTTTTTGTCATCAACATGAAGGGGACAAATTATCCTTTTAGTAAAATTCAGCATATTCAAGGTGTGCTCCCCCTGTTTTATGTGCATTGTTTCTTTGTATCAAATTTGAATACTCAAGGTATTGGTAGGATTTTTATGGCATATCACACAATCACATACACAATCACAGAAACACATACACAGAATTGGCAATGTACACAAGGTTTTCAAAGAAATTGTATTCATTCATATGTCATTGTAATCTTTGAAGTCAGTACATAGTCAAAAGAAGAAATCATTACAAGTATTGATTTCTAATACAAAAGTGGTTTCAAAATGGCCTAGGATTTTACAAAAAGAAAATTCTACAGGATATCCATCATCGGCGTCGTTGCTCATGGGGCCTACCAGTTGTACTTTGTGCATAAGCCTTACAGGCTGCATCTATGAAACCATTGATAGAATCCATGAGGGTCTTAAAGTGATCTCCCTGTGACTTGTGGAAACCTGCCACAAGTGCTTCAAACTCTAAGGTTGCCATCTCAATTCTGCCTCTAAGTTGGGCAACTAAGGTGCCCACATTGCCATCTGGCTTTGTCAACTCTTTGAGGCTCTTGGAAATGGCCTTCAAGCTGTCCTTGAGCTCTAATGATCTGCAGGTTGGGTGGCACCCACCTCAACTATTTGTTGCTCTTGGGCTTCAATTTGAGCCTTAATTTCCTGCAGCTCTTGTCTGATGGGGGCCAGCTCTGCAGACATCATGGATCTCATCTCCTCCCTCATCTGCTGACAAATAACAGATGCTAAGGTGTGCATCTGCTCCTCTGATAGGAAGGAGGGCCCACTGACTGGAGGAGGTGGTGGCATGGATGTGGAAGGTCCAGCTGAGCTGGAGGGAATATCAGGGATTCCATGTTGCAAGGTGGAGGAGAGTGATGGTCAGACTCATGATGTGGGATCTCAGCCTCTATGGTTTGTGCTTTTCTTTTTGGAACCTTGACCCAAGACCCATCTATCTTGTGAAATTCCATTCTTCTCATTGAGCCCTCATTGTAATAGTCGGTGTTCTTAAGGGCTTTGCAGGTTCATTTGATGGAATGGAAACCTTGAAATGTTTGAAGATTAAGGTAAAGATCATGCCATAGGGTATACTAAATCTAGAATACCTATGACATAGGCAATGTAATTTAGCATGAGTCTAGGAAGGTTTAGAGGGATCCCTAGTAGGATGTGATGCATTATAACTAAGTCTCGCTCCGAAACAAAATCGAAGCGACCGGTTTTAGGAATAGGACCCGTGTTTGAACAATGCTTAAAAGGGAGTCTCATCTCTGCATTTAGGTCCTGGGAGTTGAACATCAAGAGGGCCGCAGTCCTCTCTTCCTAAAATTAAGTTTAGAGCTACTTCCCTTTGGGATGTGAGGTTGGAGCCTCGCCGTCCCTAGGGATTTGCAAAACAGTGGATAGATGTCCTCATTAATTTCTACTAATGTCCCTCGGACATGTGCGGTGAACCCTAAGTCCCCTAAAGCCATATCACTAAAACATTTCTCTAACAAGGCCGGTAGGTCGAGGTATTGAGGGTGCAAAGATGCTCCCACCCTTGGGCTCGGAGTCTCTCTCCAATAGAGAAACCCCTCATGATCTAAAATGCAAATCTATGTACCTACCGGTTGTGACTGTGCGATTTGCACAGGAAATCGTTGTGGTTGGCGGAGCAACCGGAGGAGAAGGTGCGAGAGGTTCTTCCCGCGTTCCTCACGTCGCCGCTACTCTAGGTCGCTTTCCCACGGGTCGTCCTAGCTTTCTTTGGTGCCAGTGGATGCTAGGGTTTGTGATTTAGGGCAAATGGAGGCTAGGGTTTGTGATTTAGGGCAAATGGAGGCTAGGGCTTTCCTTTTGGTCGGAATGAGGGGGAGAAGCTCGAGTCGGCTCGAGCGATTTCGACCTAATTTAAAAAGGCCTCATTCGGTCCCGAGACGTCTCCGCGACTTAAGGTGAGACGTCTCCGCTTGGGGGGACGTCTCTGCGATTTGCCAGAGACGTCTCCGGCACTGAAAATTTCAGACTGTATTCTATCTTCTCCCCTTTTTTTGTTTAATCACCCAATCAATATGAATCTCTTTTGATAAGCTTAGAGTGAATTTGTTTGTGATCCTCCCCCTCAATGAATTACATCCTATAAAAATTTGATAAATGACTTTTGAATTAATAATATTGAAATGCAGGAACGTTTGACCAAAATTTCGAATACCTATGAAATAGGCTCTGAAAATATCTCCATGAAGAGCCAAGGGAGGGTAACCATCCTCCGGAAAGCAACCAGTTCGTCATTTAGTTTAGATGAATTCATGCTTTCACTTATGTTTGCCTTGAGGTGGATTACTAGTTCGAGTAGCAAAGCAATGCAATACAAGTTCAATTCATTTGCTAGGATCATACAAGCTCAAAGCATTCCTTAAGAAATTGAATCTGTCTTTACAAAGGGGCTTTGTAAGATATCAGCTATTGATTTTCGTACATAACATATTCAATCATCACATCATTTTTCAGCACATGATCCCTAATAAATGATGCTAATCTCTATATGCTTTGACTTAGAGTGTTGGCACGGATTTTTTGTTAAGTTGATTGGCACTTGTATTATCACACTTAATTGGTATATTGTCCATTTTAATACCGAAGTCTTCAAGTTGTTGCTTGATCCAGAGAAACTTGGGCACAACAGCTTCCAGCTGCAATGTACTCAGCCTCAGCTGTGGACAAGGCAACTGAATTTTGTTTCTTGCTAACTAAGAAACCAAATTGGCACCCAGAATTGACAAGTGCCACTTGTGCTTTTTCTGCGAGTTTGCACCCAGCAAAATCAGCATCAAATAAGCAATTAAATTATATCAGATTGTTTAGAAACCATAAGCCTACATTAGATGTCCCTACTAGATATCTAAAAATTTTTTTAACAGCTTGCAAGTGTGATTCCTTAGGACATGCTTGGTATCTACACACACACAAACACTGAATAATATATCTGTCTACTAGCAGTAAGGTAAGTAGAGCTATCATACCTCTGTACAATTTGCAGTCTATACTTTATCTTTTTCATCTTTGTCAAGCTTGCAAACTTGAGCCCATGGGTGTTGATTTCCTTTGCATCCTTCATCTTGATTTTTCCAGCATTTCCTTGATGTATTTGACTGACTGATGCAAGATGCCTTCCTCTGATTGTTTTATTTGTAGCCCAAGGAAGAAGTTGAGCTCACCCATCATGCTCATTTCAAATTCTCCCTGCATAAGCTTGGCAAACTCTTGACACGAGACTATCATTAGTAGCACCAAAAAAAATATATCATCCACATAAATTTGTACAAGCAATAAGTCATTTCTTTTCTTTTAATAAGAGGGTTTTGTCTACATTCCTCTCTTAAATTTGTTCTCAATTAGGAAATTACTTAAATCTTTCATACCATGCCCTAGGAGCTTGCTTAAGTCCATACAATCTTCTTATGCAATTTATACACATAATCGGATGTAAGTGATTTTCGAAACCTGGAGGTTGTCCTACATAAACTTCCTCCATTATATAGCCATTAAGAATGCACTTTTACATCCATATGATAGAGTTTAAAATCCATGAAGCATGCATATGCTTAAAAGCAGTCTAATAGCCTCTAACCTAGCAACAGCGAGCAAAAGTTTCATCAAAATCTATTCCTTCCTCCTGATTATATCCTTTTGGCCACTAGCCTAGCTTTGTTTCTTATTACATTCCATCCTCATCTAGTTTATTTCTAATACCCATTTGGTGCCTATAATTAACATTAGGGGGTCTTTTTCATTAGAGTCCAAACTTCATTTCTTTCAAATATGGTTTAATTCCTCTTGCATAGCATTCATCCAATTATCATCTTTTTCAGCTTCTTCTAGTGATTTAGGCTCTATTTGTGAAACGAAAGCAAGATAATTACTAGTGTTTCTTTAAAGAGGATCTAGTTCTTATACCTTTGAAGGGATCACCAAGGATTAGATCCTTTGGATGACCATGTGCATACCTCCATTCTTTAGGAAGATCTTGATTTCTTGATGGAGATTGATCTTCTTCATCTTGCTGATTTGTATCCTCTTTGATCTCATCCTCATGTTGTTTGTCTTATATGGAGAATTCCTTGATCCGTCTTCAAGTATACCTGCATCACCATCTTCTTCTTTTCTAGAAGATCTCCATTAGTTTCATCAAAAACAACATGAATGGATTCTTCAACACGAGAGTTCTTTGTTGAAGACCCTGTATGCTCTACTAGATAAGGAATAACCTAAAAGATCCCCTCATCTGATTTAGCACTAAATTTACTGAGATTGTCCTTTCCATTGTTCAAAATATAAGCATCGACAACCGAAACATGAAAAATAACTATATATTTGGTTTCATTAACCTTCATCAATTCATACGGTGTTTTTCTTTAAGATGGATCTAACTAAAGACGATTTAAAATATAACATGAGGTATTTATTGCTTCAGCCCAAAAATAACTTTGGTAGATCCGATTCGCACAACATGGTACGAGCCATATCTGCTAGTGTGCGATTCTTCCTTCTACCACCATTTTGTTGGGGTGTCCTAGGTGCCGAGAGTTGTGATTGATACCATTTTCGTCACAAAACTTTTCAAAGTGGATTTTCAAACTCGGTACCATGATCACTCTAATTGCTTTTAGTTTAAGATTAAGTTCATTTGAAACCTTATTATGAAACTTGATAAAAGCGGGAAAGGACTCATCTTTGTGTGCAAGAAATGAAACCCATGTAAAACGTGAAAAATCATCAACAATGACAAGACCAAATTTCTTACCCCCTAGACTAGCAGTTCTAGTGGGTCCAAACAAATCCATGTGAATTAGTTCTAAGGGTTTTGATGTTGAGACTATGTTCTTAGACTTGAAAGAACTTCTTGTTTGTTTCCCTAATTGACATGCCGCACAAATTTTATTCTTTTCAAAGTCTATTTTCGGTAGTCCTTTGACTAGATCCTTTGTAATCAATTTAGAAATTAAATCCATGCTAGCATGCCCTAACCTACGATGCCATAACCAACTAGTCTCATTGACTTTGGGATTCATAGCTACAAGACATTGGCCATCCTTCATGGTGAGATCATCAAGATCTACCATGTAAACATTTCCATGCCTATGTCCTGTGAGTATGACCTCATTGTCAAATGGACTACTAATTATGCATAGTGATGATTCAAATGATACTTTAAATTCCTTGTCACAAAATTGACTTATACTTAACAAATTATGTTTTAGTCCATTAACCAACAAT
The DNA here is from genome assembly GCF_009389715.1 of Phoenix dactylifera. Lineage (NCBI taxonomy): Eukaryota > Viridiplantae > Streptophyta > Magnoliopsida > Arecales > Arecaceae > Phoenix > Phoenix dactylifera. The sequence goes on from NW_024067809.1 coordinate 174,273, forward strand.
ACATTATCAATAAATGAGGAGGGTGATATGGAGATTTTACCAACACCAATAATTCGGCCTTTAGCATTGTCTCCAAATGTGACTAACCCTCCTTCTTTCGATTCCAAGGTGACGAAGAGACTCTTGTCACCGGTCATATGCCTTGAGCAGCCACTATCAAGATACCACATTCTCCTTTTATTCCGGCTGCAAGGCATACCTGCAAAATGATCATGTGAAGCTCTTAGGTACCCAAGTTTTCTTGGGTCCTTCGTGGTTAGTGTAGTTGGTTCCTTTAGGCACCCATATTTTAGTTATGTTTTTGCTTTTACAAATGTACTCTTGTTAGTTTGGATTTTTCTTTGAATACAAGAGTAGGCTTTATGTCCAATCTTTCCACAAAGAAAGCATGTTGGTTTTTCAGTTTTTACATCTTTTGCTTTTACAAAGAAATTCTTTAGATACTTTTGTTGCTTATTAGTTTTATATCCTAATCCGGCTTTATTGAAAACAGCTCTTTGATTTGAAAGAAGATTTAATTTTTCAGAGCTTTGTGTGAATTTTTCAACAATTGGTTGTACTTATGTACTCATTCTTAAGATTCACATTTTCTTTAACTAGTTCTTCCATATCCTTTTTAAGAGATTCAACAGTTTGCGCAAGTGAGGTATTATTATCGAGTAGGGAATTTACTTTTAGATTTAATTCCTTATTAGTGTTTTTGCCTTTACATTTTCAGTGCTAAGTTGAATTTTCGATTTCTAGGTTAGTAGTGTTATATTTTTACGCTCTCCTTTCAATTAATAGGTTTTCAATGTTTCCTTTAGTTTTTGATTGGAGGCTTTTAATTCTTTATTCTTTGCTCCTAACATACTACAATCACCCATAAGTTCTTGAAAAGCTCATATAATTCTTCTAAAGTAAAATTTATAGTTGGGTTTTGACATACCTCGTCATCTTCGAACGCCATGAAGCATAGATTGGCGGTCTCTTCCTTCTCTTCTCGGAGGATGATGTGTCACTATCATCCCATGTTGCCTTCAATGCCTTCTTCTTCTTCTTTCCAAAATGCTTCTTTTGTTGAGGGCATTCGGAACGAATATGTCCCGGTCTCTTGCATCATCATAGCATACGATTGGGTCTCTTTCTTTTTCTTTTTTTCTTTCCCAATCATTTCTCCCTCCAAATTTCTTTCTTGGGAAGGTTTCTTTCTTCTCATGAATTTTTTAAATTCCTTACTATCAAACCCAAGTCCTCATCTTGACTTTCTTCTTCACTCTCACTGCTCTCTTCTTCACATACACTTGAGCCTTGAGTGCGATTGTCCTTTTCTTTGGCAACTCTTCTTCATGCTGCTTCATCGTGAGCTCATGCGTCATCAATGAGCCCAAGAGTTGTTCTAGCCCCAAGGTGTTGAGGTCTTTGGCTTCTATCGCCGTGACCTTTGCTTCCCATGCTTTTGGCAGACCTGAGAATTTTACTCACAAGTTCGGGGTTAGTGTAAGATTTGCCCAAGCTTTTTAGGCCATTAATAATTTCGGTAAAACGTGTAAACATGCATGTGATGGTTTCATTGGGTTCCATCTTAAACAACTCATATTTGTGAACTAGAATGTTCACTTTGGACTCTTTAACTTGATTTGTACCTCGTGGGTAAACTTCAAGTCTATCCCATATTTCCTTAGCGGAAGTACAGTGTGGAGACTCTATTGAACTCATTTGCATCTAAAGAACAAAATAATGAGTTCATGGCTCTAGAATTGAGTTGAGCCATCCTATCATCATTCTCATCCCAATCCTCTTCAGGTTTGGAAACTCGAATGCCATTGACCATGTGTGATGGTTCTTGTGGTCCCTTGACTATGACCCTCCACAAGGCATAGTCTTGTGCTTGAATGAAGATTTTCATTCTAGTCTTCCAATAGGTTAATTTGGTCCCATTGAAGAGTGGAGGTCTATTGGTTGCTTGCCCCTCGGCCAGGAACATTGTTAAAGGGTGTTCCCATCTAGATCTTTGGTTAAGACGGTTAGGTTCTTTCAAGAAATACACAGAGCACCTGCTCTGATACCACTTGTTGCCCAGAGATGGTCACCCAAGAGGGGGGGGTGAATTGGGTGTTTTAAAACTTTTAGCTATTTAAAAAATAAAACACACAAACTATATGAACTAAAGCAAGGATAAAGCGATAAGAAGAGACAACCACAACACACGATTTATAGTGGATTCAGAGCCTTCACGCTCCTACATCCACTCCCAAAGCGCCTTTGGAATTTCCACTATAATCCAAGATTACAGTACGGTAGTTTTGCGAGTTCACTACCCAACTCGTTGTTTTACCACCGGGCTCACAACAAACCCAAAACCCCCAATTTCTCTTAGGCTTGGGACGCCCTTCCCTTGTTCCAAGTCCTTGACTGGGAACAAGCACCACAATAAAAGAGTGTTACAAAAGGATATAAAAGCTCTAGGAAAGCAAACTATAGCACTTATGAACAATGAAACCCGGAAGAATCTTTTTGCCGTGGAAGCGTGAGGAGATGTCTGACTTCTTTCCGATGTGGGACGTGTAGGGTTGGGTTGAGCTTTGGAATCCGAGCACACAAAGAGTGGTTGAGCTTGAAAATCGCTTGGGAGACTTGTAAGCACTTGATTTCCTTTCTTAATGCACTCACTCCCTTGAGCTTTCTTTCTAACTTCTCTCTTTGAATGATTTGCTTTTTTTTGGTTGGTTAAAGAGTTGTTGAGAAGCACTTAAGAGCTCCCTTTTATAGCACCAAAAGCAAATATAGCCGTTAGAGATAAAGTAGAGAAGATTTGAAATTCAAATCAAACCTGAAAAGCGTCAGTCGCGTCCCAGGCGCTCCGGGGGACGTCTCCCGCTACAACGAGAAGACGTCTCGCCTATAGGATTTTACTTTTTACTTATATCTGGGGTCGACCTTGGCATTTTACGGGGACGTCTCGGCGTGTTAGCGCTTCTGAGTGGGGACGACTCCGCTGCTTTGGGGACGACTCCGCTTCTTTATCTCCGAAAATCCATGTCCTCTGAATTCCCTGAGAGAGTCGACTCCGCTCTTCAGAGGACGTCTCCGCTTGTCTGCACTTTATGCGTGGGGACGACTCCGCTTTCTCAGGGTCGACTCTGCTTCCTTATCACCGAAAAAAAAAATATTCTCTGGAAAACCCTGAGAGAGCCGTCTCCGCCATCTTAGGGATGACTCGGAAAGTCTCCTTTTTGCTTGCGGGGGACGACTCCGTCTATAGCGGGGACGTCTCGCGCATATCCCTTGAAAAGCGTCTTTCTGCCGCCACTGAGAGAGTCGACTCCGCTACTGAGAGAGTCGACTCCGCTAACGCGGGGGACGACTCGACAGGAGCCGGGGACGTCTCCAAGTGTGCCAGTTCTTCCTGCTTGTGCCAGAGACGTCGTCTGAAACTATCAGAGGACGATCATCCGGCCTGTCCCTGCAGGCTTTTTCTGCTTTAGCTCAAAATATTCTTCAATAATTCATAAAAATTTATTGGGAACCTTGCCTAACACATTCTTCTGACAATATTCATAAATAAAGGCACATGACTTTCTGCAATTGAATGTTAAGATATAATGGAATTTACTCGTAGTATTTTGTATTCATCAAAATCCATTAGGGGGTTAAACAAGACGGGGTGGCATAGGGACGGGCTGCATGCGGAACACGGGGAGTAGGTGTAAGCGGGAGTCGTGGCCTTTGGAAGGCTGCGAAGAATCGGGAAGAGGTGGCCGAGCTGGGAATTTTCACAAGGTTTCGGGTGAAGAAGAGGGCTTAATCGCGGAAGGAGGAGGCTGGGGATGAGTTGGAACGTGGGACGGTGAAAATGGAAAACAACTTATGCTGGCGCTTGGGATGATGCTGATTTGAATCATAAAGTCAATTGATGCAGATTGGCTGGGAGCTTGGAGGAAGCTGGGGAGATCCAATTTGCGATCTTCTTGGCTTGATGAATCTAAGCCCTTGGATGTTTCATTACGCATTGCCTCCAGATGGCTGCCATTGTCCCTCGGGTGCAAGTGTGCTTGACCAGGTTCAATTCTGTTCTAGTGTAATTAGGCTTTGAAGTCAACCAAATGCACATTTAAACTCTGATTTACGATAATCTGTGCCAAATAAAATATAAAATTAATGCAGCCCTTTCATCATTATTTGTTAGCAATAATTAATTTAAGCAACGTGTTATAACGTACTTTTGTGTTCTCATCATACCCCCCCAACTAGCTTATTGGCTAGTCTCTAGTAATTAACGAGCAGACAATAATGAGGACAAAAAAAGTGTGGTCTAAACCTATGACTTTTATTGAAGCTAAAAAATACAAAACTAAGATACGTACCCACTTTCGTAGGGCATCACGATTGCACTTGGCTCGTGCAACAAGCCGTTAAACCCCTAGGTTACCCTAGTGGACGAGTGTTGTCTCGTGAGGGTTTGTAGAGATGTTACCCACAAACATCATGAATGATATGACATGAGGTCCTAAATTTTAAGCTAATACTTATGTAACTAATATATATTTTTAAGCATGGTAACTATCAAAGCAAGGAAAATATGAAAGTGTAGTGTGCATAAAAGAGTATGACTTCTTAGGCACTAATACCTCCACCACAATATAGCACTGCTTGAATTTTTTAGGTGCACTACTCAAGTTCACAAGTGTTTACTACAGTTTATTAAAGCCTGATCCATCAAATTTTCAGAATATCTCATGTTGGTCTAAAATTGTCAAAAAATGGTTCGCATATAAAGAAGGAGCTATCGAGCCCAGCTAAACATCAAAGTACATAGAGTTTCCAAATTAATGAGTCAAACCAGCCATTACCACATATCACTGGGTTTAGTCCAACCAACCTTATCATGCTTATTTTTATTTTTGAACAATACGACGATTACAATAGTCCAACCCCCTTAGGCTCTAGTAAGATCCATGTAACGAGTTTTCGGCCAATGACTCCTGATCCAGTTGGCTCAAGGCATTAGGTGAAACATCCCTCGGGCTTAATTACTTGAACCAGACTACGCCACGAGGTCAGACTTGTCATCTCTTTTTTTTTTTGCGATAAAAGAGGAGGTAAACTGAACCATATAACGTGACTGCATCGTGACTATAGGTCAACCAGGTCGGAACATAAGGCACTTAGGTTGATCTAGCCAGGTATTCAACTCTATCTTTATGTGGAAAACCAAATCATGAACCTTATAGTACGGACAAGGATACTCGTACTTCTTTTACAGATACGGCTTAATAAAATGCATTAAATAAATATGAACTCCTGAGGCCTTCCTATAATCATTAAGTACATGTGTGGGGATCTAATAATAGGTCTCTGATCAATCATAATATGCATGTGTTCCTGCCGTAATAGTTGCACAAACTCAATATGAAAATACATGTGCATTTGCTTAGAAAAGAAAGTAATAGAATAATCAAATGCAAAAGCAAGTTTTTTTTTTTTTTTGCAAAATATTTTCCTCCCCCCAACTTAAAACATTGCATTGTCCTCAATGTAATAGATACAAGAAAACTATATATGAGAGACAGTAGGAAATAATATTGGAGAGAAGAGGAAATACCTTGAGCTGTTGATATCTAGAAATAAGACCTACAAAATAAGAAGAAAAATAGAATAAAAAAATTTAATTCTAAATAATATATACATACCTTTGCCATCATGCTTTAGTCATAAGAAGGCTCCCCTAAGAAAAGGAGTATCTTCGTCTGAAAAATTCTCAAGAAAAGGTTTTAACCTGTGTCCATTTATCTTAAAAATTCTACCATCCCGTGGATTCTCAATCTCTACCGCCCCATATGGAAAAACAGTTTTTATAATGTAAGGACCTGTCCATCTTGATCGCAACTTACCAGGAAATAGATGTAAGCGGGGAATCATATAAAAGAACTTTTTGCAAGGTTCAAAAGATTTTTCAAAATTGATTTATCATGTAAGATCTTCATTCGTTCTTTGCAAATTTTGCATTATCATAAGCATCTCTGCGAATCTCATTAAGCTCGTTCAATTGCAATTTTCTAGCTGGACCGGCATCTTGTAATCAAAATTCAATTTTCTAATTGCCCAATACGATTTATGTTCTATTTCTACGGGCAAATGACACACTTTTCCGTAGACTAGCCGGTAGGAGATATGCCAAGAATGATTTTGTATGCAGTACGGTAAGCCCATATGGCATCTGATAGTTTCAAGGACCAATCTTTTTGTGATGGATTTACCATTTTTTCTAAATACGCTTGATCTTCCTAATTGGCTAATTCTACTTGGCCACTAGGTTTACGGATGATATGGGTAGCAACTCTGTGGGTGACACCATACTTTTTTAATAATGTCTCAAAAGGCTTATTACAAAGTGTTTTCCACCATCACTAATTATGACCTTAGGCATCCCAAATCGTGAAAAAATATTTTCTTTTTAAAACTTCAGGACGGGTTTGTGATCATTGGTCTTACAAGTGACAGCTTCTACCCATTTGGACACATATTCAACCCCAACTAAAATGTACTCATATCCAAAAGACGGTGGAAATGGGCCCATAAAATCGATGCCCCATATATCAAAAATTTCAATAGCAGTAATGGGCTGAAGAGGCATCATTTGCCTACGAGTTAGACTCCCAACACGTTGACATGGGTCACATGTCCTACAGAATTCGTGGGCATCTTTAAATATGTAGGCCAATAAAAACCACATTGCAACACTTAGCTGTTGTTTTCTTAGAAGCAAATGTCCACCACAGGCATCAGTGTGACAGAAGCAAGTACACTTTGTATATCATGATCCGGTATGCATCGTCTAAAAATTTGGTCATCTGCAATATTTAAATAAATAGGGTTCGTCATAGTAATAATTCCTCACTTCGCGCAAAAAAATTTTTCTATCTATCGACCCCCAATGCTCCGGAATCCGGTTTGTAACAAGAAAATTTACAATATCTGCATACCATTGCATACTAGAAAGTGCAAACTAACTGCTCTTCAGGGAATGAGTCCTTGATGGGAAACTGTGGCACTGAATCATGAAAAACTAGCCGTGATAAATGGTCAGCAACCACATTCTCTACTCCCTTTTTATCTTTAATAGTGATGTCAAATTCTTGGAGTAGAAATATCCATCGTATTAAGCGTGGTTTGGCTTCTTTCTTATCCAGCAAATATTTTAACGCTGCATGGTCTGTGAAGATAACAATAGGAGCACCAAGGATATAAGAGCAAAATTTATCTAAGGCAAATACTACTGCAAGCAATTCCTTCTCGGTGGTGGTGTAATTCATTTGAGCATCGTTTAAGGTTTTGCTGCATAGTAATTGACATATGGCTTATTATCCTTGCATTGTCCTAGGACAGCTCCTATCGCATAGTCGCTAGCGTCGCACATAATCTCAAAAGGTAATGACCAATCAGGTGGTCGCACAATGGGTGCAGTGCTAAGCATAGACTTCAACTTTTCGAATGCCTCCTGATAGGTTTCAGTCCAATTGAACGGTGTATCAAGGGACAGGAGGTTACATAATGGTCGAGCTATGACACTAAAGTCCTTGATGAACCTCCTATAAAATCCGGCGTGACCCAAAAATGATCGAACATCTCTAACCGTCTTGGGTGCAGGTAGTTTAGCAATTAAATCGATCTTAGCTCTATCTACTTCCATGCTCTTCGATGAAACAATATGTCCTAGGACAATTCCTTTTGGTACCATGAAGTGGTATTTCTCCCAATTCAATATCAAATTCTTTTCTATACATCGAGCTAAGACTGCTTGTAAATGTGACAAACAATCATCAAATGAGTCACCAAAAATGGAGAAGTCATCCATGAACACTTCCAAAAACTTTCTCGTTCATGTCTTCAAAGATGCTGAGCATGCATCTTTGGAATGTTGCAGGTGCATTACACAACTCGAATGGCATTCGTCGGAAAGCAAATGTGCCAAAGGACAAGTGAAGGTTGGTCTTCTCTTGATCTTCTGGTGAAATTTCAATTTAATAATATCCCGAATAGCCATCGAGAAAACAATAGAAATCATGCCCTGCAACTCTCTCCAACGCTTGGTCTAGGAAGGGTAGAGGAAAATGATCCTTTCGTGTGACCAAATTCAGCTTTCGGTAGTCAAACACACATGCGCCAACTCGTCGGGACACGAGTTGGAACTAGTTCACCTTGTTCATTTTCTACCACCGTCAAACCCGACTTCTTAGGAACGACTTGAGTAGGGCTTACCCACTTGCTGTCGGAAATTGGATAAATAATACCCACGTCAAGCAACTTGAGGACTTCTGCCTTAACCAATCTCTCATCGTAGGATTCAACCTTCATTGCATTTGTCTTGTGGTTTTTGGCATTGTCCTCCAATGTGGAGTGATTGATTATAACCCTATTTGATTTTGATGAGCTCAAAGCATTTGAGTATATCTTATGTTATACTAATGAATTCAATCTAGTGTTTCAGTCAAATATTTGTGAATTTATGTTTAAGTGTCTCTAGCTCTGGTTCAATACACTTGGCTAAGTATAGAAATCAATTTGAACCCAAAGGTCTGAGTCTCGAGTCGACTCCGGAATAGTACGAGTCGACTCCAAGCGTATCAGAAGCACTGGCACAAGCTCGAGTCGACTCCGGCCACATTATGAGTCGACTGCCGACTGAGAACAGACAGACGGACAGAAAGATACCATCTCAGAACCCTGTCACCGAGTCGACTCCTGAAGAATTAGAGTCGGACTCCGATGCCTGCCGAGTCGACTCCAGCATAGTACGAGTCAACTCCATGGAGCAACAGACAGAAAGACAGAGAAGCCATTTTGGGACTCTGAGAGCCGAGTCGACTTCCGAAGAATTCGAGTCGACTCCGACGGTTGGCAGGTCGACTCCTAAGGAAGCAAGAGTCGACTTCTCAGAGAAATGCAAGGCTAAAAGTCGAAAGAGCCAACTTCGGTGTCTGAGAGCCGAGGTCGACTCTCGCAAAGTCCGAGTCGAACTCCAGGCAGTTCAACTCCAAGATATAAGACCGGTACTTCGGTGTCTGAGAGCCGAGTCGACTCCCGGAAAGTCCGAGTCGACTCCGAGGCAGTTCAACTCCAAAGACAGAAGATCGATATTTCGTGTCTGAGAGCCGAGTCGACTCCGCAAAGTCCGAGTTGACTCCGAAGATAGATCAAGTTCAAAGACAGAGACCTGTCTTTCAGCTCTGAGAGCCGAGTCGACTCCAAGGAAATCCGAGTCGACTCGAGGAAGCAAAACCGAGAGGATGAGTTTTGAAACCCTGAAGATTGAGTCGTCTCCAGGAAGGGAAAGTCAATCTCCGGGGACAATTGGCGAGTCGACTCCAGGTTCAGCCGAGTCGACTCCAGAACGGAACGACACTTTATTTCGAATTTTGAAATAGTGGCCGGTCGTCTCCAGTAAAGCATGAGTCGACTCCAGCAACACTCGAGTCGACTCCTGATCGAGCGAGTCGACTCGATCCCACGGACATTTTGTCAGGAGTTGCAGGAATATGTGTAGAACGGCCTTCAATCTGTGGTCAACGGCTATTTTTCTTTGGGAATGGCTTAAATAGCCTGAAGTGAACAGTAAGTAGGAGAAGAAAGAGGAGACTCCATTCAAAGCAAAAGGGATTTCCACCAACCAAAGGCTCTCTAGAGAATTACAAGAAAAGAGGAAGAAGTGCATTGAAGTCTACTCTCCAACCGTCTTCCTCATATTCGAAGGCTCTCCTCCTGACAGCAAATCTTCAGCAAATTCAAGAGGAGTCAAAGAGTTTGAAAAGCCCCTTCCTCCACCTCCAAAATCTGTTTAAGGGCTTCTAACTCTTCCTTGCTTATATTGTTAAATACGCTTTTTGAGAAGCTTCCTTTTTTACTTGGTTCAAACTATTTGTTTCTTACTTGATTCAATCAGGGGATTGAATCAAGGTGGGTTAAGGTTTTTGGTGAGCCGAGGTTAAAACCAACGGTGTAAGGGTTTGATTGTGATCCCGGAAAAAACAATCGGATGGATCTAGTCGGTGAGCCTATGAAAACCGACCGAGTTCGTGTGATCTCGTAAAACAACAAGTTGGGTTGTGAACTTGTAAAACAACCAGCTATAATCCGAGAAATTATAGTGAACTCCCAAGTGAGGCTTGGGGAGTGGACGTAGGAGCAAGGGTTAGCTCCGACCACTATAAAATTGCTTGTGTTTGTGATTGTTTCATTGTCTCTTCCTTTCCCTTCATCTACTGCATATAGCAAATAATTAATCCACTTGCAATAAGTTTTAATCAGTTATTCACAAAGTTTTTTAATTGCAATAATTACTTTAAAATCCAATTCACCCCCCCTCTTGGGTTGTCTTTTTGGGCAACAAGTGGTATCAGAGCCGGAACTCTTCTACCAAAAGAGTAAAAAGATCAAAATGACAACCCCATTTGGATCTTCTCATATTGAGGGCCAGTCCACCATAGACCTCCATTCTTCAATGGAACCGACTACTCATATTGGAAGGCTAGGATGAGAATATTTATCCAAGCACAAGACTATGAGATGTGGACCACCATACTTAATAGACCATACATTCCATCAATTTTTGTAGAGGGTGTTACTATACCCAAACTTGAAAAGGGATTGGGATGACACATGATATAAGGAAGGCACAACTGAATGCCAAAGCAATGAATGTGCTTTATTGGTGCTTTAGACCGAAATGAATCCAATAGAGTCTCGACTTGCAATTCTACAAAAGAGATATGGGATAGACATGAAGTGACCCACAAGGGCACAAAACCAAGTAAAAGAATCCAAAATAAATATACTAGTTCATAAGTATGAATTATTTAAGATGGATTCCAATGAAACTATCACTTGCATGTTTACTAGATTTACTGACATTGTCAATGGCCTAAAAAGCCTTGGCAAAATTATACTAACAGTGACCTTGTCAGGAAAGTTCTTCGATGTTTGCCAAGGTCATGGGAGGCCAAGGTTACGGCAATCCAAGAAGCTAAGGACTTGAACAAGCTTCCACTTGAGGAGCTTCTTGGATCCCTAATGATGCACGAGCTCACAATGAAACAACACAGCGAAGAAGAATCCTCTCATAAGAAAAAGGTAATAGCTCTCAAATCTACTTCTTCTAACAAGAATTTATCTTGCAGTAGCAGCAGTGAAGAAGAAGATCATGAGGGAGATGATGATGAGGGCTCTTTTCGTGCGTAAGTTCAGAAAATTCATCAACCGAAAGAAGTCCTTTCATCAGAGGAGAGGTCCCTCAAGTTCCTATTACAAGGATAAAGGTAAGGAAAGGAAAATGAGGGAATCGGATGCTATGAATGTAAGAAGCCGGGACATTTCAGAGCGGATTGTCCTTTGCTCAAGAAGGCCAGCAAGTACAAAAAAAAAAGTTCCTCGTCTCCACCCTATCGGATTCCGATTCATCATCATCATCATCGGATGAGGAACAAGAGGATAAGGCCAACCTCTGTTTTATGGGCAAACGAAAATGAGGTAACATCTGAAACGCATTTAGATTTTACCTTTGATGAATTGTATGATGCGTTTAATGAATTAATGGATGAATATAAAATAATAAGTCTTAAAAATAAAGAGCTAAAACTAACCAATCAATCTCACCTCCATAAATACGATAAATTAGTTAAGGATAAGGATTTTATCATTAAAGAAATTTAGAACTTAAAACAAGCAAGCAAATGTTAATTCAAAAAACGAATACCTTAATTAAAGATAACGAAAAACTAACCAAGAAAATTTCTGAACTTAAAAAGGATAAACAAACTATTAGAGATAATTTCACAAAAGACTTAAACACACTAAAAACAGAAAAACAAAAGTTGGCACAAGAACTTGAAAAATACAAACCTTTTGTAGAAAAGTTTACATATAGTTCTGAAAAAATTTGAAATGATACTTAATAGTCAACGAGCTGTGTTCAATAGAGCTAGTTTAGGGTATAAACCTAAAAATAAGCAAAAGCTCCTTAGTAATTTCTTTGTAAAAGCAGGGGAAAGCAAAATTAAGAATATAACCTATTTTTGCTGTGGAAAAATAGGACATAAAGCTAATGTGTGTGATCATAGAAAAGAAAAAGCTAAAAAAAAAATAAAAAAATTTGGGTTCCAAAAGAAACCAACATTACTAACCATGAAGGACCCAAGAAAACTTGGGTACCTAAAATTGTATGATTTCCTTGTGTAGGAGTGTCTTGCAGCCAAGGTCGACAAAAACTGTTGGTACTTGGATAGTGGCTGCTCAAGACACATGACGGGTGACAAAGACCAATTCTTCACCCTTGAGCATAAAAAGGGAGGTGCAGTGACATTTGGAGACAATAACCAAGGTCACATCGTTGGTATAGGTAAAGTACAAATCACCTCCTCAACCTTTGTTGATAATGTACGATTAGTAGATGGTCTCAAACATAACTTACTTAGCATAAGTCAATTATGTGATAAGGGTTTTGATGTTCTGTTTAAACCATCCTTATGCATCATAACCAACTCAATTGATAATAACTTAGTATTCAAAGAAATAAGACGTGAAAATGTCTATGTAGTAGATCTAGATGATCTTGCTAAAAACAGTCCTTGCTTAGTTGCTAGTGATACTAAGGTTAATGATGCAAGTTGGTTATGGCCCCGTAAATTAGGACATGCAAGTATGGATACAATATCTAAGTTAGTTAAAAGAGATTCTGTAATAGGTTTGCCAAAACTAAAATTTGAGAAAAATAAAATCTGTGAAGCTTGTCAATATGGCAAACAATCAAGGAACTTCTTTAAATCCATAAATTGTGTCTCTACCTCTAAACCTCTTGAACTACTACACATGGATCTATTTGGACCAACTAGAACCACAAGTCTAGGTGGAAACAAATATGGTCTTGTTATTGTAGATGATTTTTCTAGATATACTTGGGTCATGTTCTTAGCTCATAAAGTTCAAGCGTTTTCTGTATTTAAGAAATTTCATAAGGAAGTAACTAATGCAAGAGATGCTTCAGTCATAGCTATTAGAAGTGACTATGGAACGGAATTTGAAAATCATCTATTTGATGAATTTTGTAGTAAAAAGAGGATAACTCATAATTTCTCTGCACCTAGGACACCACAACAAAATGGAGTCGTAGAAAGAAAGAATAGAACCCTAGAGAAAATGGCCAGAACCATGTTATGTGAAAGTAACCTTCCTAAGTATTTTTGGGAAGAAGCCATTAATTCATCATGTCATATCGTAAATAGAGTTCTATTGAGACCCATTATAAAGAAAACACCTTATGAACTTTGGAAAAATAGAAAGCCCAAAGTAAACTATTTTCATGTTTTTGGATGTAGGTGTTTCATTCATAATAATGGCAAGGATAACTTAGGTAAATTTGATTCTAAATCTGATGAAGGTATCTTTTTAGGATATTCTAATACATCATGTCATATCGTAAATAGAGTTCTATTGAGACCCATTATAAAGAAAACACCTTATGAACTTTGGAAAAATAGAAAGCCCAAAGTAAACTATTTTCATGTTTTTGGATGTAGGTGTTTCATTCATAATAATGGCAAGGATAACTTAGGTAAATTTTGATTCTAAATCTGATGAAGGTATCTTTTTGGGATATTCTACATCAAGTAAAGCATATAGAGTATTTAACAAAAGAAACCTTGTTATTGAAGAGTCTATACATGTTGTTTTTGATTATACTAATGATTCTCTTCTAGCAAGAGAGATGTTCCTGATGATGATGCAGAAATTCTTGAAGAAAAGATTGATGAGATGACATTACAAGAAGATGAACAAAACTAATTGGAAATGCATCATCAAGCCAAGAGGCAATTGTGGATCATGGGCTGACTAAGGCTTGGAGGTATGCTCATGGGCATCCTAAGGAATTAATTTTAGATGATCCATCTCAACCTGTTAGGACTAGAGCATCTCTTAGAAACTTAAATAATCATCTAGCATTTGTCTCACACTTTGAACCTAAATACATAGAAGAAGCTGAAAAGGATGTAAATTGGATAAATGCAATGCAAGAAGAACTAAACCAATTTACTAGAAACAAGGTATGGAACCTAGTTGAACGACCCTCTGAATATTCAATAATAGGAACCAAATGGATATATAAAAATAAACTTGACGAAAATGGAATCGTGATTAGGAACAAGGCTAGACTAGTAGCAAAGGGGTATAATCAAGAAGAAGGTATAGAATTTGATGAAACTTTTGCTCCTGTAGCTAGACTTGAGGCAATTAGATTGTTACAAGCATTTGCATGCTCTAAAGATTTCAAATTATTTCAAATAGATGTAAAAAGTGCCTTTTTGAATGGGTATATTAATGAGGAGGTGTATGTAGAACAACCTCCTGGTTTTGAAAATCATCAATACCCCAATCATGTGTATAAATTAAACAAAGCACTTTATGGTTTGAAACAAGCACCTAGAGCATGGTATGAAAGACTTAGCAAATTTCTGTTAGATCATGAATTCTCTAGAGGAAACGTTGATACAACATTGTTTTTGAAAAGAAAAAACAAAGATATGTTAGTAGTTCAGATTTATGTAGATGATATTATCTTCGGTGCTACTAACAATCGCCTCTGCGAAGAATTTGCTGACCTAATGCAGAGTGAATTTGAAATGAGCATGATGGGAGAGCTGAACTATTTCCTCGGGCTCCAAATCAAACAATCTGAAGAAGGGATCTTCATCAATCAAGCCAAATACATCAAGGAGATGCTTAAGAAGTTTGATATAGAAGGAAACAAGTCAATTAGCACACCCATGAGTTCATCATGCAAACTAGACCAAGATGAATTAGATAAATCAGTAGATCAAAAGATGTATAGAGGTATGATAGGATCTTTATTATATCTCACTGCAAGTAGACCTGACATCATGTTTAGTGTATGCATGTGTGCTAGATATCAATCTAATCCTAAGGAATCACATTTAATTGCAGTCAAGAGAATCTTTAAATACCTAATAGGAACGAAAAATATAGGTTTATGGTACTCTAATGAATCTAGCATAAACTTAATAGGGTATACAGATTCAGATTTTGCTGGTTGTAAACTTGATAGAAAAAGCACCAGCGGGTCATGTCAATTCTTAGGAGAAAATTTAATCTCTTGGTTTAGCAAGAAACAAAACTCGGTTGCATTATCTACGACGAAAGCCGAATATATTGCTGCTGGGAGTTGTTGTGCTCAAATCTTGTGGATTAAACAACAACTTGAAGATTATGGCATTAAACAAGATAAAATTCTCATTAACTGTGATAATACAAGTGCCATTAATCTAACTAAAAATCCAATTCAGCACTCAAGAACTAAACATATTGAGATAAGACATCACTTCATAAGAGATCATGTACTGAATGATGATGTGACACTCAATTTGTGTGTACTGATGATCAACTTGCTGATATCTTCACAAAACCTCTGAGTGAGGATTGCTTTTGTATACTTAGAAGAGGGTTAGGAGTGATTGATCCATTCTCGTGATACTCTCCTCTAGTTTATAGATTTTGAGGATTAGTCTATGGTAAACATAGGATTTCTTATCTATGATCATCAATTCAGCTCCTAAATCTTGGATAAGTCTATAACTATCTCTTGTGGCACAAAAATAACATGATTTTTGGGTGCGTGCCAGAGTTCGAGTCGACTCGGATACATTTTAGAGTCGGCTCATGGGAGAGTCGACTCGCGCATATTTCGGAGTCGACTCGAGGTCGATGGCATCATGGGAAAGTCGACTCGCGCATATTTTGGAGTCGACTCGAGGTCGAGTCGACTCGCGACTTACTGGAGTCGACTCGAGGTCGGGAATCCGATGTTTTAACCCTAATCGAAACGTTCAATCGACACTTCTATTCACAGCCGACACCGTTCCAAAACCCTAGAGCCGTCTCCGACCTCATCTCCGACCCATTCTAGGTCTTCTCCATCGAGTTTTCCTCCATTTCTCCTAGTTCTTCTCCCGTGTCTAGGTCAAAAATGCCTAGGAAAGCAGTTGTACCGAGCCGGAAGAGACCCATCTCTGCCCGAGCGACGGTTAAAGGCTCGGAATGAACCCGTGAGGCCACCACCTCCGGTTTCTTCCCCGCCTAGGCCGGTTCCCTCGCGTCCGTGCGCCGGGAAGGCGGTCTCCACCGGGAGGAAAGTCGACTTTGACTTCCTCTCCCGGGAAGGCTTCACCCTAGGACATCGTCTTAGGGCACAAGGGCTAGAGTTTTTCTGTTCCTTAGACCTTCCAACTTACCCGGGGTTAGTTAGGGAGTTTTATGGGACTGTAGCCCGGGGTAGTGGTGGTATCCAGGGAACTGTAGCAGGTGTCCCTATATTCATCTCGGAGGACTTCATTTCTCAAGTCCTCCATCTTTCCCAAGAAGGGATCTCTCCCACTCACCCTCTAGATAGGACTGAGGCCATTACAGCAGTCTTAGGGAGTCCTCCATAGTCCCCCATAGAGGAGGTGTTCGCAAATCAGCTGTCGGCTGAAATGCGGCTTCTCCTTAGTGTCATTTCTAGGACTCTCTTCCCAAAGACTGGGAGGTTTGACTTTATCTCAGAGAGGGACCTAGCCCTGATGTACCATATACTCCAGGACACTCCTATCAACTTCCCCAAACTTATCTACAAGTACCTCTGTGAGCCTTTAGATAAACCTAGGCTCGGTCTTCCCTATGGCATGCTGTTCACCTTGATATTTAGGGAGTTAGAGGTCCTCATTCCTGAGGGGGAACCCTCTCGCTCACTGCGTCACACAGATCGCATGGGTGAGGGAACTCTTCATAGGATGGGATTTCATAGAGTAGAGGGAGTCTGGGTACGGAGACCTTCCACTTCATCTGACCCTACCACTCATCACTCTCCTACCTCTGATCATGACCAGGACCACCATACAGATCTACCCACCCATCCTTCTACCTCTGGTCCTGCACATACAGAGCCCTCCACCTCCACTGCCCCATCTACTCAGCAGCAGCCACTGGAGGTCCGCATATCTTCTGAGCAGCTCCGAGAGTTGCGGCAGGAGATCGTGAGGGATCTGCGAGATGATCTGCTGAGGGAGCTCCGAGGTCCTCAGAGTACTCCCTCCACCGAGCTAGTACCCTCCTTAGCAGCCGTGACAGAGATGGTTGCAAATCTGAAGGAGGAGATCTTCAACATTCGAAGCCTAGTTCAAGGTCAATACTGGAACATAAGTGACGTCAAGGACGACACAAGGGAGATGCGAGATAGCATCAAACATGAACTAGGCAACCAGAGTCAGGGTGCTGAGAGACTAGCCAATGCCCTGATCTTCAAACTCGACACCCTCCAAGAAAGTGTGAACAACATATCGAGGATTCAGTCTAGAGCCACCTCGGAGATTCTTGAACAACTGGGAAACATCAATGAGGGGTTAAGCATGGTCATCAAACACACTAGACTGAGCAAGGGCTAGAGTTGTATGTTCTTTTTTACTTTATGTTGTACAGTCCCTTGAGGACTCACTTGATATGTAATCACACTTGTACTCAATTTTGGATAAATACAATGAGTAGAAATTCTTTGCAAAAATTGTGCATTCTTGAGTTCTTGTATTTTACTGTGCTTTCTGCCTTTTTGCTATGATGACAAAAAGGGGGAGAAAATATATTGAATTGAAATGTAAAGGAAATCAATAAAAAGAAAACTTTTAAAGCACAAAGTAATTTATTCTAAGTGGATTCGATACCTCGAGGCTCATTATCTCTCTGTTGGGGCTCCTAAAGGAGTAATCTCCAGAATCTATTCAAGAAATATTCGGAGATTAGTTGAATCATACTCAAGAACAAATTGGCAGATTTTCCCTCTAAAATCAAAAATAGAAGCTCAAAAGCTTCAACACACTAAAAGAAAATTCAAAGAATCTAAACAAAGTTGAATGCATGTGTTGAGGAGGAGAATCTGAAATCTTAAGAAAGCAAAATCATTAAATATATATAAGCCAAATAATTGATTGCATGACATGAAGGCTTATATAATTCCAAATGAAAGGAGGAGCTTTAACTTCAGAATTTACTGTTTCACACCTTTCAAATTTTAGATAAATTAAATGACTAGACACTTGAATTCATTTCAAAACTTTATTATAAATCTCCTTATGGTTGAGCAATTCACTTTACAAATACTCAATGTTTTGTCATCATCAAAAAGGGGGAGATTGTGGAGTGATTGATTATAACCCTATTTGATTTTGATGAGCTCAGAGCATTTGAGTATATCTTATGTTATACTAATGAATTCAATCTAGTGTTTCAGTCAAATATTTGTGAATTTATGTTTAAGTGTCTCTAGCTCTGGTTCAATACACTTTGGCTAAGTATGGAAATCAATTTGAACCAAAGTCTGAGTCTCGAGTCGACTCTGGAATAGTACGAGTCGACTCCAAGCGTATCAGAAGCACTGGCACAAGCTCGAGTCGACTCCGGCACATTACGAGTCGACTCCGACTGAGAACAGACAGACGGACAGAAAGATACATCTCAGAACCTGTCACTGAGTCGACTCCTGAAGAATTAGAGTCGACTCCGATGCTTGCCGAGTCGACTCCAGGATAGTACGAGTCGACTCCATGGAGTAACAGACAGAAAGACAGAGAAGCCATTTTGGACTCTGAGAGCCGAGTCGACTTCCGAAGAACTCGAGTCGACTCCGACGGTTGGCAGGTCGACTCCTAAGGAAGCAAGAGTCGACTCTCAGAGAAATGCAAGGCTAAAAGTCAGAGAGCCAACTTCGGTGTCTGAGAGCCGAGTCGACTTCCGCAAAGTCCGAGTCGACTCCAAGGCAGTTCAACTCAAAAGACAGAAGACCGGTACTTCGGTGTCTGAGAGCCGAGTCGACTCCCGGAAAGTCCGAGTCGACTCCGAGGTAGTTCAACTCCAAAGACAGAAGATCGGTATTTCGTGTCTGAGAGCCGAGTCGACTCCCGCAAAGTCCGAGTCGACTCCGAGACAGATCAAGTTCAAAGACAGAAGACCTGTCTTTCAGGCTCTGAGAGCCGAGTCGACTCCAAGGAAATCCGAGTCGACTCGAGGAAGCAAAACCGAGAGGATGAGTTTTGAAACCCTGAAGATCGAGTCGTCTCCAGAAGGGAAAGTCATCT
Organism: Phoenix dactylifera; assembly: GCF_009389715.1. Lineage (NCBI taxonomy): Eukaryota > Viridiplantae > Streptophyta > Magnoliopsida > Arecales > Arecaceae > Phoenix > Phoenix dactylifera. The sequence goes on from NW_024067809.1 coordinate 193,421, forward strand.
CCAGACAATTGGCGAGTCGACTCCAGGTTCAGCCGAGTCGACTCTAGAATGGGACGGCACTTTATTTCGAATTTTGAATAGTGGCCGAGTCGTCTCCAGTAAAGCATGAGTCGACTCCAGCAACACTCGAATCGACTCCTGATCGAGCGAGTCGACTCCGATCCCAACGGACATTTTGTCAGGAGTTGCAGAATGTGCAGAACGGCCTTCAATCTGTGTCTAACGGCTATTTTTCTTTGGGAATGGCTTAAATAGCCTGAGTAAACAGTAATAGAGTAAGAAAGAGAGACTCCATTCAAAGCAAAAGGGATTTCCACCAACCAAAGGCTCTCTAGAGTAATTACAAGAAAAAGAAGGAAGAAGTGCATTGAAGTCTACTCTCCAACCGTCTTCCTCATATTCAAGGCTCTCCTCCTGACAGCAAATCTTCAGCAAATTCAAGAGGAGCCAAAGAGTTTGAAAAGCCCCTTCCTCCACCTTCAAAATCTGTTTAAGGGCTTCTAACTCTTCTTTTCTTATATTGTTTAAATACGCTTTTTGAGAAGCTTCCTTTTTTACTTGTTTCAAACTATTTGTTTCTTACTTGATTCAATCAGGGGATTGAATCAAGGGTGTTAAGATTTGTTGGTGAGCCGAGGTTAAAACCAACGGTGTAAGGGTTTGATTGTGATCCCGGAAAAACAATCGGGTGGTTCTAGTCGGTGAGCCTGTGAAAACCGACCGAGTTCGTTGTGATCTCGTAAAACAAAAAGTTGGGTTGTGAACTTGTAAAACAACTGGCTGTAATTCGAGGGATTATAGTGAACTCCCAAGTGAGGCTTGGGGAGTGGACGTAGGAGCAAGGGTTAGCTCCGAACCACTATAAAATCGCTTGTGTTTGTGATTGTTTCATTGTCTCTTCCTTTCCCTTCATCCACTGCATATAGCAACTAATTAATCCACTTGCAATAAGTTTTAATCAGTTACTCACAAAGTTTTTTAATTGCAATAATTACTTTAAAACCCAATTCACCCCCCCTCTTGGGTTGTCTTTTTGGGCAACATCCAAATATATCCGGTGCGTGCAAACTAAGGGGCTAATCCCCTTCAAGTCGGCAATGGACCACCCTAAAGCTCCTTTATAATTCTTTAGAACACCAAGTAATTTTCTTTCTTGGTCATGATTAAGATCAGATGAGATAATTATAGGGTAAGTGTCCTCGGGTCCAAGAAAGGCATACTTGAGTTCCTTCGGTAAATGTTTTAACTCGAGCTTAGGCATTTGCTCATGGGATGGTACTATCTTTGCTTCTCGAGGTGGAAACTGTTCAAATTTTTCTACTTTTGGTCTCCACCCATTGATCATCATGGCGTTCGAAAAATTTATACAAGGTTTGACCAACAAATCATCTTTATTGGTGCCATTAGAACACCAATCAATTAAACTATCGCCGGATGGATCGTTAAATGCTTCAGCTAACAAATATTCCTCCGCGATAGTTTCAACCCAATCAACCTCCTTACTCTCTTCGGGATCATTAGGTTGTTTGCACACATTAAAAATGTTCAGTTCTAAGGTCATGTTACCAAAAGAAAGCTTCATGATGCCATTCCTACAATTAATCAATGCATTAGAAGTTGCAAGGAATGGACGTCCTAAAATGACCGGAATCTGAGACTATGAGTTCGAAGCTGGATGTGTGTCCAATACGATAAAATCGACAGGAAAGTAGAACTTGTCTACTTGGACTAATACATCCTCGACAATCCCCCTTGGAATTTTAACTGACCTGTCAGTTAATTGCAAAGTGACGGAGGTTGGCTTCAACTCATCTAAACCAAGTTGCTCATATACAGAATATGGCAACAAATTCACACTTGCCCCTAAATCTAACAATGCTCGCTCTATCCTAAAGTCGCCTATGATGCATGAAATGGTTGGGCAACCTGGATCTTTATATTTAGGGAGAATGTTGTGCTGCAAAATAGCACTCACATTTTCAGTTAAAAATGCCTTCTTCTTAACATTTAATTGGCGTTTGATAGTCCTTCAAAAATTTGGCATATGAGGGTACTTGTTTGATTGCATCAAAAAGAGGTATGTTGATCTTTACTTGTTTAAAAAGCTCAAGAATTTCAGAATTAGATTCGAGCTTTTGCAACGGCTTTAACCGTTGTGGAAAAGGTGGAGGAAAAGGACATTCAACTTTCTTAGTAGAAGTTGGGACCTCAACTTCTTCTTTATCCCTTTCATCAACTTTGGGAGCATCAGAATTAGAAGTGACCTGCGGTCTCAATGGGACGGTTTGATCAATGACTTTCCCATTACGCAAAGTCATGATGCTCTTTGCATGCTCTGTATGCGAACTAAAAGGAGCTATATTATTACTACCGTGCACTTGTGGCTTAGGTTGGGATTGAGCTGGAAGCTTACCCTTCTCTTGGATACTTAGGACGGTAGTCAACATTGACAATTGGTTCCTTATGTCTTCAAAATTTCGAGTATTTTGAGCATTGATATTAGTTTGACCTTGTAGAAAAGTTTGTATGGATTGCAAGGTATCCTCGATATTTGGCTTTTGAGAAGGTGATGGTGCATAAGTAGAATGTGCAGGTGGAGGAGCTGAATGGTGTGACTGTTGAGGATGATCATTTCTCCACCTAAAGTTTGGATGATTCTTCCAACCAGGGTTATAGGTATTCGAGTATGGATCGTTATAAGGCTTTTGGTAGGAGTTCATAGCATTTGCTTGATCGTGCAAGACTTCCTTGAATGCCGGTATGGTGGGGCAATCTGTAGTGGTATGACCCGACATATCGCAGATACTACAACACTCGTTTCTAAGCTCTATAGTCTTGACAGGCTCAACCTTCCTAAGCTCAATTTCTTCTACCTTCCTAGTGAGGGCTGCCATTTTAGCATGAAGATCATCCTCAGTTCTGAGGTTGTAAAGGCCTCCCTGTACAGAGCTAGTAGGCTTAGGCAAAGACTTGTTGTTTCAATCCCCGTTATCCCAAAGTTGGGCAGTCTCAGCAAGGGAATCCAAATACTCCCATGCCTCATCAGGTTGTTTTTCTAAGAATCTACCATTGCACATGGTCTCTACAAACTGTTTCAACTGTGGAGATAAACCTTCATAAAAGAAGCTAATGGTTCTCCAAGTTTCGAATCCGTGATGAGGGCATGAGAGAAGAAGGTCTTTAAATCTTTTCCAACATTCATAAAATGTTTCATTATCTTTTTGTTGGAAATTGCTGATATGTCTTTTCAAAAAGTTGGTCCTTTGTGTGGGGAAGAACTTCTTCAAAAATTCTCTCTGCATATTGTTGCTGGTGGTCCAAACGGAGAACGATTGGCACAGCGGTGTGAACGGGGTTCCCTTTGAGTTGCTTTGGTTGCGCTCCGCCCTCCGCCGTGAAACCTGCAAGCAAGCCTCGCACCACCACCGGGGTAGTGGGGGCCCTCCGACGATCAAGTCAGAGGAGATCGAAGGAGAAGGAGAAGGAGAAGGTAGCAGGTGAGATGATACTCTGGAAGATATATCTTACCCTCCCCCTTCCCCCCCAGCCTCATATATATCAGGCTGGGGGGTTTTTCCGGGGATTCGTCATCGTGTGGCACGATGGGGCTGCCACTGACATGGCCGTTACAGGGCGTCGTGGGGCAGCGCTGGGTACAGCCATGGCAGGGCATAGTGGAGCTCCGCTTTGTACGGCTGTTACAGGGGATCGTGGGGCAGCGCCGGATACGGCCGTTGCAGGGAGTAGTGGAGCAGGGGGCCGCGGCGTGCCTCAGAGGAACAGTCTGTTGTTGTCGAGAGATTGCCGACTCGGGGTCGGATTGCTGGATCAAGGGGCAGCCGACTCGGGGTCGGGCTGCAGAGCCGAAGATATCCGACCCGAGGTCGGATTGCTGGATCAAGGGGCAGCCGACTCGGGGTCGGGCTGCGGAGCCGAAGATATCCGATCCGAGGTCGGATTGCTGGATCAAGGGGCAGCCGTAGTCTTCCGGGCGCGCGTGCCGGTCACGTGGGGCATGGTGGCTAAGTTCCCCCGTAACAGTAGCCCCCCACTTCCGAGCCTGGAACCAGGAGGGGAACGGGTGAAGGGAGTGATGCTTCGAGATTGCCGCCATCCCTCGGAAAGGCGCGCGCGCTCCGAGCTCCCCGCCCCCCTTTTTTTTATGGCGTATGGCGGTTGTCGCTGATCTGGCGGTCTGCGGATTTCGGCGGACATCCTTCCTCTTTTTAACTCTTGGTAGCGTCTCGCCGACTCCTAACTCTTGAAGTTCCTCCGGCACTAGGCCAGGCATCCGAGGGTTAGGCCTCAGGAGATCCTTCTGGCGCTAGGCCAGGCATCCGAGGGTTAGGCCTCAGGAAATTCTTCCGGCACTAGGCCAGGCATCCGAGGGTTAGGCCTCAGAAAATTCTTCCGGCGCTAGGCCAGGCATCCGAGGGTTAGGCCTCAGGAAATTCTTCCGGCGCTAGGCCAGGCATCCGAGGGTTAGGCCTCAGGAAATTCTTCCGGCGCTAGGCCAGGCATCCGAGGGTTAGGCCTCAGGAAATTCTTCCAGCGCTAGGCTAGGCATCCGAGGGTTAGGCCTCAGGAAATTCTTCCGGCGCTAGGCCAGGCATCCGAGGGTTTGGCCTCAGGAAATTCTTCCGGCGCTAGGCCAGGCATCCGAGGGTTAGGCCTCAGGAAATTCTTCCGGCGCTAGGCCAGGCATCCGAGGGTTAGGCCTCAGAAAATTCTTCTGGTGCTAGGCCAGGCATCCGAGGGTTAGGCCTCAGGAAATTCTTCCGGCGCTAGGCCAGGCATCCGAGGGTTAGGCCTCCGGAAATTCTTCCGGCGCTAGGCGGAAGAAATTCCACTCATTGGTCGGCCAAGGCTGGCGCAAGCCGAGGCGACCGGTCGGGGCTTCAGGTTAGTCTGCTCTCGGGATGATCATCGGGTTTACTTGGCATCCGAGGACTAAGCCTTGGAGAATTCTGCTCGTTGGTCGGCCAAGGCTGGCGCAAGCCGAGGCGACCGGTCGGGGCTTCCGGCTAGTCTGCTCCCGGGATGATCATCGGGTTAGCCTGGCATCCGAGGGCCGAGCCTCGGGGAATTTCGCTCGTTGGTCGGCCAAGGCTGGCGCAAGCCGAGGCGACCGGTCGGGGCTTCAGGCTAGTCTGCTCCCGGGATGATCATCGGGTTAGCCTGGCATCCGAGGACGGAGCCTTGGGGAATTCCGCTCGTTGGTCGGCCAAGGCTGGCGCAAGCCGAGGCGACCGGTCGGGGCTTCAGGCTAGTCTGCTCCCGGGATGATCATCGGGTTAGCCTGGCATCCGAGGGCCGAGCATCGGAGAATTCCGCTCGTTGGTTGGCCAAGGTTGGCGCAAGCCGAGGCGACCGGTCGGGGCTTCAGGCTAGTCTGCTCCCGAGATGATCATCGGGTTAGCCTGGCATCCGAGGGCCGAGCCTCGGGGAATTCCGCTCGTTGGTCGGCCAAGGCTGGCGCAAGCCGAGGCGACCGGTCGGGGCTTCAGGCTAGTCTGCTCCCGGGATGATCATCGGGTTAGCCTGGCATCCGAGGGCCGAGCCTCGGAGAATTCCGCTCGTTGGTCGGCCAAGGCTGGCGCAAGCCGAGGCGACCGGTCGGGGCTTCAGGCTAGTCTGCTCCCGGGATGATCATCGGGTTAGCCTGGCATCCGAGGGCCGAGCCTCGGGAAATTCCGCTCGTTGGTCGGCCAAGGCTGGCGCAAGCCGAGGCGACCGGTCGGGGCTTCAGGCTAGTCTGCTCCCGGGATGATCATCGGGTTAGCCTGGCATCCGAGGACCGAGCCTCGGGGAATTTCGCTCGTTGGTCGGCCAAGGCTGGCGCAAGCCGAGGCGACCGGTCGGGGCTTCAGGCTAGTCTGCTCCCGGAATGATCATTGGGTTAGCCTGGCATCCGAGGGCCGAACCTCGGGGAATTCCGCTCGTTGGTCGGCCAAGGCTGGCGCAAGCCGAGGCGACCGGTCGGGGCTTCAGGCTAGTCTGCTCCCGGGATGATCATCGGGTTAGCCTGGCATCCGAGGGCCGAGCCTCGGGAAATTCCGCTCGTTGGCCACGCGCCTGTCGCTTGCCGCTCGACGGGGTTTCTCCGTGGCCAGCTGCGATCGTATTTCTTCTCCTCTCGACGCGTCGCCTGGGGAACACCAGATGGGTATTAAATGCTAATTGAGGCGTTACCTGGGAAATCGGATCGCCAGTTGCTGCTTGCAAGGAGTGTCAGTTAAGCGGCCGCGATACGTGCGTTCTTCGAGGCGGATGCGGCCTGGGCGCGAGCGGAGATACGTGGGTCGTGGGATACACACCGCCCGGAGTGTCCTGCATGAAGAATGCAATTAAGGAGAACGACGCTTAGGAGATCGTGGGAGGATGCGCCTCGAGAGCTGGAACGGCTCCGGATTCGATGCGCCCGCATTTATTGGAGCCATCCGCATCGGAACGACCGGGGGGCCACAGTTTGGCTATAAATATAAGTGTAGGTGCGGTGGAGCCTGCCAAGCCGGAGCTGTTCAGGTTGCCATGGATCGTGGACCTCCTCGCCGGTGCGTGGCTGGGAAGCCCCTGCCGGAAGAACGGGAGGTGCGCCCCTCGCGACTTCCGCCAACTAGCCGTTTCATCTGGGATCAACGGGAAGATTCTCCCTGGTGGAACTCCGCCCTAGGCGTTTCATCCGGGATCACATCCCCCCTCTTTTCCGTCCCACCTCCCGATTGAGCTTTGCGCCAGACGCTTCATCCGGGATCGCGCCTCCTCGCGCTCTTCTCCCTTGTATTCCTTCCCTCCCCTTCTCTTGGGGAGGGCCGGAATATCCTTTGGAGGTGGCGTTCCTCTAGGAGCAGTGTGAACTCCTTCTTCGTCCACTTCTTCTTCGTCCGCGCCGGCTCTTCGTCTTTTGCGTGAGGCGTCGATGGCGCCTCCGGGGAGAAGCACCCACGCACGGTGGGATTGCAGCTGCTTCGGATGGAGGGTTCGGGATCCCGGATCTTCAACTCTACGGAGTCCCCACCTCTTCCTTACTTTCTTTACTCCCCAATCCCCCTCTGGAAATTCTTTGTAATCACAATAACACGCCATTGTGACCAGGAATTATTAAAATGAAAAGGACTATACATTTTTTGAACTGTCTTTCTGGCTTTGTCTTTCTACTGGTAATACGCCCGCAGGTTAGCGGAATTCCAGCTCCTCGGAATTTCTCGACCATCTAGGGCCTCCAGCTGGTAGGAGCCAGGTCGGTTTACCCAGCGAACCCTATACGGGCCTTCCCAATTTGGCGCCAGCTTCCTACCTTCCGCGGGTTGAGATGCTTTGGCTCGCCTTAGCACCAGATCTCCGATTCTGAAAAGTTTCGGTCGGACCTTGGAGTTATAATATCGGGCCACCCTCCGCTGATACATCGCCATCCGAACCTGCGCCATTTCTCTTGCTTCCTCCAAGAGGTCCAGGTTCCCTCGGAGTTGCTCCGAATTGGCCTCGGGTCGGTGCGCGGCCACCCGGGGCGAGGGGAGTCCGAGCTCCACGGGAACAACCGCTTCCGTGCCATAGGTTAGGCTGAAAGGTGTCTCCCCGGTAGGGGTCCGATGCGTGGTCCGATACGCCAAAAGGACATTCTCGAGTTCTTCGACCCAAGCTTGCCCCGTCCGACCGATTCGCGCCGTAATTCCTTGGAGGATTGTCCGATTTGTGACCTCGGCCTCACCGTTGGTTTGGGGATGCGACACAGATGTGAACCGATGCTCGATCCCGAACTCCTCGCAGAAGTCACGGAAATGCTTGTTGTCGAACTGTCGACCATTATCCGAGATGAGGACTCGGGGTACCCCAAATCGGACAATGATGTTTTTCTTCATGAACTTCCGGACTTGCGCCTCCGTAATAGTGGCCAACGGCTCTGCCTCCACCCACTTGGTGAAGTAGTCGATTGCAACAATCAAGAATTTCCGCTGGGCTGAAGCGACGGGGAATGGTCCGAGGATATCCATTCCCCACTGTGCGAAGGGCCAGGGTGCGGTGATTGGTGCCAAGGGGACAGAAGGGACTCTCTGGACGTTGGCGTGGCGCTGGCAGGCGTCGCATTTCCGTACATGATCCTTTGAGTCCTCCAACAAGGTAGGCCAATAATAGCCTTGCCTCATGATCTTGTGCGCCAAGGACCTAGCCCCCAAGTGCGATCCGCAAACGCCCTCGTGGACTTCGCCGAGGACGTAGGCCGCCTCCGAGGGGCGGAGGCACCTTAAGAGGGGGGCGGTAAACGAGGTCCGATACAGCCTCCCTTCATAGAGTACGTAGTGGGCGGACTTCTTGACAAGTCGCCGAGCTTGATCTTCGTCTTCAGGGAGGATCCCTTCGGCGAGGTAGGCGACGAGCGGGTCCATCCAAGACGGCTCCGGATCAATCGCCATCACCGCTCCAGCCTCGCCGATGCTCGGGGCCTCCAGGGTCTCCAGGTAGATTGCCCTCGACAAGTTGTGCGCCTCTGTGCTCACCAAGCGGGACAACCTGTCGGCCCTAGCATTTTCGCTTCTGGGGACCTGCTGGATGTCGACACTGCCGAGATCGGGAATGAGTGCTTGCACCTTCCGGACGTAGTTCTGCATGGTCGGGCTCCGGGCCTCGAACTCCCCACGGACCTGCCCGACCACCAGCTGGGAGTCGGTGAAGACCTTCAAACGCCGGATGCCGAGCTCCCTGTTGAGTCCCGTGACTAGGGCCTCGTACTCCGCCTCGTTGTTAGTCACTGGAAATCCAAATCTCAAGGCATACTCGGCTATCACTCCATCAGGACTGGTAAGGACCAGCCCGGCTCCTCCACCCTCGGGGTTCGACGACCCATCGATGTGAAGCGTCCAGGTCGGGAGGTCGAGGCTGGGCGTTTCTGGCGGTCTAGGTTTCGCCTCCTGCACCGTGCACTCAGCGAGGAAATCCGCGAGCACCTGGGCCTTGATGGCGGGTCGAGGCTGGTAGCGGATGTCGAACTCACCGAGTTCTATTGCCCACTTCACCAGCCGTCCCGCATTCTCGGGGTTGCTGAGGATCTTGGATGGCCTTGATTTTGTCCGGGTTGGCTTCGATACCCCGCTGGTTGACAATGAAACCGAGGAACCTCCCGGCCGAGGCGCCGAAGGCGCACTTCGCTGGGTTCAGCTTCATGCGAAACTTCCGCAAGGTGGTGAAAGTCTCCTCCAAAGCCGCGATGTGCTGGTCTGCATGGCGGCTCTTCACCAGCATATCGTCCACGTACACCTCCATGTTCCGGCCGATTTGCTCTTTGAAGATTTTGTTGACGAGGCGCTGGTAAGTGGCGCCAGCATTCTTCAGACCGAAGGGCATTACCTTGTAGCAGTACAGCCCCCGGTCTGTTATAAAGGCATTTTTCTCCTCGTCCTGTGGGGCCATCATTATCTGGTTGTAACCGGAGAAGGCGTCCATGAAAGATAGCAGCTGATATCCGGAAGTCGCGTCGACCAGTTGGTCTATTCGCGGAAGCGGGAAGCTATCCTTAGGGCACGCCTTGTTCATAGTTTGCCATAGTGAGGGAGATCACCATGGCGTCATCGTGGGGAGTCTGAACCCCCTTTACATCCTCATCAGAAAAGGTGATTACATTGCCGTCCCTCTGCCTCTTTACGACGGCCGTCCCTGACGCTTCCGTCGAGCCCCCTGCGTTCCTCACGGGCCGAGAGCAGCCCCCAGTGATAGTGTGGATCACGCCCGCAACGGGTCGATTCTGCTCCCGAGGCTCCGGAGGAGCCGGGTCGGCCGGACGCGGGTCTGCGGGGGGACGTCGGTCGCTCACATATCGACCGAGACGCCCCCGACGGATGAGAGCCTCGATCTCGTCCCGAAGCTGGAAGCAGTCCTCCGTGTCGTGGCCGTGGTCTCGGTGGTACTCACAGTACGCCCGGGAGGGCCTCTTTCCAGGGATCCTCCGCATCTGTCTCGGGGCCGGGAGGTCCTCCCGCCCCTTGATCTCCATAAGGATCTGGGCCCGGGGAGTCAGGAGAGGGGTGTACCGGTTGAAACGTCGGGGCGGAGAACGAGGGCGTGGAGCGCCGTGGTTCTTCGCCGGCGACGGGCTTCTGCGCCGACGCTGGGGCGTCGGGCTCCTCCTCTGGTGTGCCTCTTTCCGCCTTTTCTTCCCAAGCTTTGGAGGAATCTCGGCGGCCTCCTTGCTCTGGTGGGCGGCCGCCTCCTCGGCGTCCACATACTGGTTCGCCCGGGACAACAGCTCTGGGAAGCTCCGCGGCAGGCGTTTGTCCAGGGAGAAGGTGAGTCTGCCCTTCCGTAAGCCATGCTTCAGGGCTAAAAGAGCTACCTCCTGACTCAGGTTCCGGACCTCCAGCGTAGCCCTGTTGAAGCGGGTAAGATAATCCCGCAGGCTTTCTTCCTCGTTTTGCCGGACGTCAAAGGGGGAGTCGGAGACCAGTCGCCGCCGGCTACTGACGGCGAAATGAGTGATGAAGAGGCGAGTGAACTGGTCGAAAGACCGGATTGAGTCAGCCTCCAGCCCGGCGAACCACGCCCTCGCCGGGCCACGGAGGGTTGCCGGGAAGGCCTTGCAGAGAAGGGGATCTGATGCTCCGTGGAGGAGCATAAGGGTCCTGAAACTCTCGACGTGATCCCGCGGGTCTGCCGCCCCGTCATAGGGCTCGATCGCCGGCATTTTGAACCCCGGGGGATTCGGGGTCCGCAGGATCCTCGAGGCAAGCGCCGGCTGGGAGGAGATCTCTAAGTCGGCGAAGGGATCTTTGGAATGGCCCTTCAGGACCTGGAGTTGTCGGTGGAGATCGTCCACCCGCCGGTCCAGGGAGCGCGACCGGTGGGTGGGAGACAAGGAGCGGCGAGTGGGGGACCGACTGGAGCGCGGGTTCCTCGAGGACTGGGGGGTCTGGAAACTCGCCCGGGCCCGCCTCTCGTACCCCGCGCAGCTCCGATGGGAAGGTCCCGGCAGAATGGAGCGTGCTCGAGAATCCTCCTCGCGCCGGCGCTCCTCCCCATGGGAGAGGAAGGAGCGCGGGTTGAGGAGGACAGGCGAACGCTCAGGCAGCGGCGGCTCCTGAGCCCACTGCGGCGCCCGGGACATCGCACCCTGCAGATTCTGCACCGCCTCTGCGAGGGTGCGAACCTGCTGGGTTAGCTGGTCGAACTGGGCGGCTTCGACCATCTGAATGGGCGGTGGGGCGGTGGAGTGTTGCTGAGAGCGTGTTGGAGATGCAGCGGCCTCCCGGCCAGTGGCGCGAAAGGCCCCGCGACCGGAAGCATTGGAAGCTCCACGACCACCTCGCCGTGCCATTACGATCGCTCTGAGATCCGGGCCCTCCTTCTAGCGCCAACTGTTGCTGGTGGTCCAAACCGAGAACGATTGGCACAGCGGTGTGAACGGGGTTCCCTTTGAGTTGCTTTGGTTGCGCTCCGCCCTCCGCCGTGAAACCTGCAAGCAAGCCTCGCACCACCACCGGGGTAGTGGGGGCCCTCCGACGATCAAGTCAGAGGAGATCGAAGGAGAAGGAGAAGGAGAAGGTAGCAGGTGAGATGATACTCTGGAAGATATATCTTACCCTCCCCCTTTCCCCCAAGCCTCATATATATCAGGCTGGGAGGTTTTTCCGGGGATTCGTCATCGTGTGGCACGATGGGGCTGCCACTGACATGGCCGTTACAGGGCGTCGTGGGGGCAGCGCTGGGTACAGCCATGGCAGGGCATAGTGGAGCTCCGCTTTGTACGGCTGTTACAGGGGATCGTGGGGCAGCGCCGGATACGGCCGTTGCAGGGAGTAGTGGAGCAGGGGGCCGCGGCGTGCCTCAGAGGAACAGTCTGTTGTTGTCGAGAGATTGCCGACTCGGGGTCGGATTGCTGGATCAAGGGGCAGCCGACTCGGGGTCGGGCTGCGGAGCCGAAGATATCCGACCCGAGGTCGGATTGCTGGATCAAGGGGCAGCCGACTCGGGGTCGGGCTGCGGAGCCGAAGATATCCGACCCGAGGTCGGATTGCTGGATCAAGGGGCAGCCGTAGTCTTCCTGGGCGCGCGTGCCGGTCACGTGGGGCATGGTGGCTAAGTTCCCCCGTAACACATATCTTGCCAAGTTCTTATTGATCTAGGTCGCAACGAGTTTAGCCATATTTTGGCCTTATCATTTAGAGAGAAAGGAAACAATGTCAGCTTGAGGACATCCTCGGTGACGTTCGGCACTCTAAATGTAATGCTTAATTCTTCAAAATCTTTTAAATAAAGATACGGACTCTCGGACTCTAACCCATGGAACTTGGGCAGCAATTGAATTACCCCGGGTTTGATGTCAAAATGTCCTACATTATCAGGAAAAATTATGCATGAAGGCTGACTAGTCCTAGCCGGTTGTAGGTATTGTCTTAGGATCATAACATGGGGTTCACGTTCTCGATCGTGGTGGCTTCCCGCATCTTCATTTAAATCAGCCATCTCACAAGGTGTGAGATACTGCGAAGGAATTTCAAGGGTATGTCCTAAGGGATGATCTAAAGTTGTACGACTTAATCGACCGGTGTCGTCCCTATTCCACTTTAGCATGCAAAATATTTTCCTCTCTTTTTTTAAAAAAAAAATAAATATAAGTACCAACTAAAGATACCCTAAAACGAAAATCTATTTACAATTAAACATGCAACAAAACATTACACCTCAATTTCTAATGTTTTTCTTAAATTTCTAGACAGCTCCTAACTGGTTTGAAGAGGGCACCTAGGCCTCCAATCCGGTCTAATGAACCGAGTTGACTAGGTAAGCTCCTAGGTAAGTGGAGGGGTCACGATGCGTTCGCAAAAGTTCCACTTAAAACGCACTTGCCTCGAACAGATGAACTGTCTTCCTTATAGGGACAAAGCTTGCCTAGACATCAACTAAGCCACAGAGCGAAATTGGTGCAACTTTCGGTGGTCTTCGTCCTATTGAACTCGAATGTCCTTAGGGGCCAACGTCTAGTTGATTTTAGTTAAACTTAGAATATTTATGCACTGGGATGATTTTTGGGCTAAAAACGAGTGATGAAATCCCGACCTTATCTTTTTAAATGGGTTCAGCCCTTAGAATATTTTATACTGATGCCTTATACTATATGCAACAATCAAGAGATTTTTTTTTTAATGTTTTATGACATGACATTAAATTTCATTGAATAGGTGATCAAGCAAATTATTTATTTATCTTTTTTTTTAAAATTTTATGAGTTGAAGTTTGAAATTTGAATTCTGAAATTTGAAATTTGAAATTTGAAATTTTAGGTTTTTCTCTCTCTTTTTTTTTAATTTTTGAATAATCACCCTTGATCTTTTCTTAAAGTTTTTTTTTTTAAAATTTTCAATTAGCAACAAGGGTTAATGAGATATGATAACAATAAAATTCTGATTCTAAAAAAAAAATAAATGCAGAAAATTCAAAATAGAAAGCAGCAAGGTTTCGTATTAATCTAATGGTCTTAAAAGTCTCATAATATCAATCAGACCGTTCAGATTATTGAAAAATGTGTCTTGCACCAGCTGACCAAATTTGAGTTCAATCAGACGGCTATTTTCTATGATATCAGAGTTTGATGCAAACTGTGTAGGAAATTAAAAATAGTAGTAAAGATTTATTTTTTTTTTTCAAAAGAAAAATACTAACTATTAAGATAAAAATGAAATCTAAAATTATACTAATAACTCAGCCGTTTTCCAGCAACGGCGCCAAAAACTTGGTGCAAAAATAAAACTGTTCTCCCAAGTGTAGGAGAATCGCACAAGTAGTATAACTCGGAAGTCCGAGGTCGATTCCTCAGGGAACGATCTATAGATTATTAGCATAATTTTTAGATGTGATTTTTAGTTGATCTTCAAAAATTAAAAGCAGAGAATAATAGATAATTAAACAACGTTCAAGAATATAGAGAAAGCTAGGGATCTGGATTCCCCCTTGATAATGTAATTTTCAACAATTAAATTTTTGCGATTCTTGATTAAGGATTAATTAGATAGAATAGTTCTAAGCATGGAATATATACTTTGAAAACATGAATTCAACATTCAAGTATTTATCGTGCCGGTTACGTCTACGATAAATCAAAAATCGAAACAATCCATGCATCAATAAATATAAACCGTACAAGATCTATCTAACAAATAAGTATGCAAGAACCAAGAGCATATAATAGATGTAAATCAAAGAAAATAATCGTTCAGAATTTTACTTGAAGAAAGCAAACTATCAAGGGTTCTTCCACGCCCTTGACCAAAGGTGTTAGCGTCCCATTACAAAAGCACTAGCCTTTCCCTCTCTTATTCCCCTTTTTTTTTCTTTTTCTTTTCGGAAACAGGGCATACCCTGTTTCCTTCTTCTCTTTTTTTTTTGTTTGAAAACTCTGCAGCAGCCCGACGCCCCCCTGTTCTTCTTCTTCGATGGCCCCCCACCCCTTTTCTCCTCTTCAACCGAGAGATATATAGATCGCATCCCCCCTCAGCGCACGCAGTGGAGATGGGTAGACCGGAATCAATTTCGGACGTTGATCGCGAGATATTGATGAAGGAGGACTGAATGCGGGGGGTGCTTCGCGCGATCGGCGGGCGGATCGGAAGGAATGGACGCGTGAGGCGGGCGGAAGAGGAGCAGATCACGGATGCAGAGGTGATCGCGGGGGCCTCACGGATGCTATGGAGACGGGATGCTAGGATCTGTGACATGGAGGGTGAGACGCGTGAGGCTTGAGGAGGAGGCGGACGCTGGGATTGTGCACGGGAGCTGGTCACGGGCTGCTGGGAGGCGCTGATCTCGGCTGGAATGCAGTGAAGACGGGGTGGCTGGGACGGGCTGATGCGGAAACGGGATAGTGTAAGCGGGAGTCGTGGCTCGGATGTGCGAGAACCGGGAAGAGGTGCCGAGCTGGGAATTTTCACGGGTTCGGGTGGAAGAAGGAGCTGATCGCGGAAGGAGGAGGCTTTGATCACGGTTGGACATTGGAGGAAGCTGGGATGAGTTGGAATGTGGACGGTGAAATGGAAAACAACTTATGCTGGCGCTTGGGATGATGCTGATTTGGAATCATAAAGTCAATTGACTGCAGATGGCTGGGAGCTTGGAGGAAGCTGGGAGATCCAATTGCAGATCTTCTTGGCTTGATGAATCTAAGCCCTTGGATGTTTCATTACGCATTGCCTCTAGATGGCTGCCATGTGTCCCTCGGGTGCAAGTGTGCTTGACCAGGTTCAATTCTGTTCCAGTGTAATTAGGCTTGAAGTCAACCAAATGCACATTTAAACTCTGATTTACGATAATCTGTGCCAAATAAAATATAAAATTAATGCAGCCCTTTCATCATTATTTGTTAGCAATAATATTAATTTAAGCAACGTGTATAACGCACTTTTGTGTTCTCATCATGAGCTTCATCCACATCCATTCCGCGCTTATCCTCTTATCCTCTTCTTCAAAACAGAGCCAGCTCAATCCCATCTTCTCCGTGATTCTCTTCCTCCTTAAATCCTTACCTCCCATGTCCAAAGAACAGGTTCTTCTCTTCCGGCTTGATCTCATGAAATCCCCAACGTCCCAGCATCCTCATCCTCTTCCCATCGTGTCTTCACAATAGTCTTCACTTCCAGCCGTTCCCTCCATCTTCACGGGATAAACTCAAATCCCATCCCCCAGCTCATCCCGCCTTCATCCCTTTCAGCATCCATCAAGTCCCAACGTCCGCAAATCCCTCCTCAACTTCATCTTCCCTTCCGTCCGCATGAACCCAGCAACCGCATTCATCCCATGATGCGACTTCATCCTCCCGAACCTCACGGACCAGCAAACACGGCATCCAAAGATCTCCTCCCAGCCAAATGAAAGCTTATCCCATGATCCTTTTCTTCCGGATTCGTTTCATCCATATCCACGCTCACAAATCCAGCTTTGCTTTCTTATCTGAATCCCCTGTTCCCACCGAACTCAGGATCCAATCTTAACTCCCAGCATCTACGAATTCCTCTGTTCTGGAATCACTACCAGCCGAATCCCATGATCTTTGCTCCCGCATCTTGCTCATCTCCCCTACTTCCGAATCTCCAGATTTCTTCCCAGCTGCCAGCCATCTCAGCTTCATCTCTTCCAAATCCCGAATGTTCTTCCTCACATCACGAGTCGGCCACGTCCTAAATCTTCCCCTATTTCGGAACAACATCCTCCCAGCCGAATCTAGCATCCTCATCCTCTCCTCATCTATGGATTCACCCCAGATCCCAGCCTACCCACTACTTCCGAACCAACCAATGTTCCTGATTAATCCCAGCATCCGCGATTCAAGGATCAAAAGATATCGACTCTATCCCGCAGCTATTGATCCATCTTTATCTCAACTTGGAACAGGGGAGAGAGGGGGAGGTATGCAGTCTATAAAAGGCTCTTCATGGAAACCAGAGGGGGCATTCTTCGGATGAAAGGATCAGCAAACTTCTCCCTATAGCCGAGTTTTCAAGGAAGTCAGAAGGAGGGAGAAGACGGAGAGAAGAAGGAGGTAGCCCTGATGGGAGTCAGAGTCCTCTGCGCTACTGCTATCGTCCACAACTATATGGAAGGCTGATCTCCTCTCTAGGGCTGGATGCAGCCCTAACAAAGGGCCAAGGATTTTGTATTTTTGATTTCTATTCTTGGAGTTGTATAAACTTTATTTTGCTCCTAATGAATATTTTATTTCATCTCATATTTAATTTCTGTGATTTTAAGTATGACGTTTATACAACTGTTCTTCATGATCACTGAGTAAGTATAAAAGATCACCCATGCTTAGGGAAGATGCAGTGTCTTGCCGCATTAGTTTAGGGTAGACATTTCATGAAGATGGATGTTCCTAAATTACTTTTGTGAAATTTTATTTGAATGCTTATAGGGCTTGTAGTCAATTTGCATGTTAATCCAAGAATGAATTAAAATACAAATAACCCTTGTTCCGATGTTAGTGTTGAATTCCTTGCCCTAGGTTCTCCCAAACTGATATCATTTTCATTGCATTTTTTTATTAAATTTCTTAGTTTAATTTTCTTCACAAACTTTTTTTTAAATTTTTTTTAAAAAAATAACTGTACCCCAATTCCTGTGGATCGATACCCGTAATCACTATTCTACTAGATACATGCTATTGCGTGGTCTTTAAAGTTGACTATCAAATTCTATCCATACTCTTTCTTTCTTGAGGAGTTGTCAGACAATCCTTCTTAGATAGGTTAATTCCATGGCCGATCGGAAGATAGCCTTTCTTGAAATTAATCATACTGAACCTCTTTAGTATAGTATCAATGTATGTGGATTGGGATAATTCAATCAATCTTTTAAATCTATCTCTATAGATCTTCATCCCTAGGATGTAAGATGCTTCTCCCAAATCCTTCATGGCAAATTGAGATGATAGCCAAACCTTTATTTCTTGTAATGCAGAAATGTCATTTTCGATTAGAAGAATGTCATCCACATACAAAACAAGAAATATAATAACTGAACCATTTGCTCATTTATAAATGCAAGGTTTCTCTTCATTCTTAATGAAGCCATACGATTTGATCACCTTATCAAATCGTATATTCCAACTTCGTGAAGCTTGCTTTAATCCATAAATGGATTTTTGAAGCTTGCACACTTTAGACTCATCTGCAAATATAAAACCTTCAGGATGCATCATATACATCTCCTCTTCTAAATTTTCATTTAGAAAAGCGGTCTTTATATCCATTTGCTAGATTTCATAATCTAAATGTGCTGCTATCGCAAGCACAATCCGAATGGACTTGAGCATTGCCACAGGAGAAAACGTCTCATCATAGTCAATACCATAACATTGATGATATTCCTTGGCAACCAGACGGGCTTTATAGGCCTCAACCTGACCGTCTGCTCCCCATTTTCTTTTGAAAATCCACTTATACCCTATGGGTTTAATTCCTTCAGGTGGATCAACTAATGTCGATACATCATTGACCTTCATGGATTCCATTTCGGATTGCATGGCTCCTAGCCATTTATCAGAGTCATACCTCTGCATTGCATCCATATATGTGATCGGATCCTCATCGTTTTCATCAAGCTCGACCGGATCCCCATCCCAGACCAAGAAACCATAGTATCTGTTCGGCTGACGTGGTACTCTACCTGATCGCCTTAATGGTGCATCTAAGATGGGTTCTGAATCTGATCTAATCAAATCTGACTCAACTGGTTCAGTAGATGGTATCGGATCTTTTACATGTTGAACTTTTCTAAGCTCAACATTAGAGCTATTTGTTCTTTCACTAAGAAATTCCTTCTCTAAGAAAATAGCTCTATTGCTTACGAACAACTTTTGTTCTTCAGCAAAGTAGAAGTAATATCCTTTAGTTTCTTTAGGGTAACCAACAAAGAAACTTTTGTCAGACTTGGGTTCAAGTTTGTCTGTCTTCAAACATTTGACGTACGCCGGATACCCCCAAACCCTAAGGTGAGAGAGCATCAGCTTATGTCCAGTCCACATCTCATGTGGTGTTTTATTTATAGACTTACTTGGAACCTTATTAAGAATGTAACAAGCTGACTTAAGTGCATATCTGCAAAAAGATATGGGCAGACTTGCAAACCCCATTATGGATCGAACCATATCTAATAGGGTTTGATTTCTTCTTTCTGATACACCGTTATACTGTGATGTACCAGGAGGAATCCATTGGGAGAGAATCCCATTCTCTTCTAGATATGTCAAAAACTCATTGGAAAGGTATTCGCCTCCTCGATCTGATCGAAGAGTTTTAATACTCTTTCCAGTTTGTTTTTCTACTTCATTACGATACAATTTGAACATTTCAAATGCTTCAGATTTATGTTTCATTAAATAGACATAACCATTCCTTGAAAGGTCGTCTGTGAATGTAATGAAATATGCATATCCACCTTTGGCATCTGTACTCATTGTTGCCCAAGGTGACAACCCAAGAGGGGGGGTGAATTGGGTTTTCTAAAAATTATGTTCCCTAATTTTTACTTTGAATAGAATGCAGCGGAATAATAAGATGTTATTTACTTAAGCTCTAGGCAATTACAAGTAAAGCAGTGGAAGATTAAGCTAGAGCAATTATAATATGGCTTTAGGGTGCAATTGATCTAACATTAACTTATAGTTGTATGATCAATTTTAATCTATGTGTATGGTAAGAATGGAGTGGAAGCTAAGCAAATCACTTATAACTCTATAGAAACAAATCTAGAGATATTACACAATCAAGCATGAATGGAAGGCATGAAATACAAGAGATAAAGCATCACAAACACAAAGATGTATAGTGGTTCGGTGCACCCCAGCACCTACATCCACTCCCCAAGACCTCTTGGGAATTTCACTATAATCCCTTAGATTACAGTCGGTTGTTTTACAAGCTCACAACCCAACTTGTTGTTTTGCGAGATCACAACGAACTCGGTCGGTTTTCACAGGCTCACCGACTAGAACCAACCGATTGTTTTCACGGGCTCACAATCCAACCCAGTTGGTTTTTCCAAAGGCTCACCAACCACAACCTTACAATGATTGTTTTCCGGGTTCACAATCAACCCGGTTGGTTTTCCCCAAAGGCTCACCAACCACAACCTTACAACGTTGGTTTTTCCCTTTGGCTCACCAACAAACCTTAACCCCTTGATTCAATCCCTTGATTGAATCAAGTTACAAGATATTAGAACAAGAGTTTAAATCAAATACAAGCTTCTCAAATAAGCAAATATAGCAAATGTAAATATGTAAAGAAAAGAGAAGAAGCCCTCAAACTAATTTGTAGATGGAGGAACTCGGCTTCTTCTTCACTTGCCCCCTCTTCTGATTTTGCACGAAGTAGAGGATCTCCGAGGCAGCACACGGATGGAGAGGAAGCTTTGGGATTCACTTGGATGCTCTTCTTCTCTCTATTTTACTTTGAATGGCCCTTTTGTGCTTATGGAAGATTTTCCTTGTAATCTCTTTCAAATCTCTTCCCTAAATGTTTTCTCCCACTTCCATACCTTCTCCCCTAGCTCTTCTCTTGATTTTATAGCTTTAGAGGGAGTCCCAACAAAAATCTAGCCGTTAGAGACAAAAATAGAGCCGTTGGAATCAAGAAAAAACTAGCCGTTATGCCTCCCAGCGTGCTCGAGTCGACTCGGCTGAAGTAGGAGTCGACTCGGCTGAAACAGGAGTTGATCTGTGAATAGTAGTCTGCCGGCACTGTAGCTGGGAGTCGACTCCTGAAGTTGGGAGTCGACTCCTGAAGTTGGGAGTCGACTCGAGATCACTGTAGCACAGAAAATCAACTCTCTGTCTTTTTGTTTGTTCTCAGTCGGAGTCGACTCGTAGAGTCCCGGAGTCGACTCGAGCACTGTTCCTTGAAACTCTAGAGTGCCAGAGTCGACTCGAAACTTCCAGGAGTCGACTCGAGGACTATTCTTTTGAATTTTTCTTTGAATTTGCTCCTTCAACTTGAATTCTTTGAACTTGAAGCTTGGGCCAATTAATTGTAGCTTTCTTCCAACTTTTCTTGAGAACTTTGGAGGCCTTCTTGTATTCTTCCAACTTGCTATGTTCCTTGCAAAATAAATATCTTTCTCCTTGCAACACAAACATTAGTATTTATACTTCAAGGTTTTGTGATCATCAAAATTAATCTTTGAATCAATCTTTGGGTCATCAGTCTCCCCCTTTTTGATGATGACAAAACTTGGAGTATATGCAATATAAAAGATATTGTTTTCTAGAAGTAATACATAGCAAAGTTGCATAAAGTAGAAAACATATATATTTAAAAAACATACTTCATGATAATGCTTTAGATTTAATCAACTTAAGATAATCAATATATGTCAATTCCAGCTGATTTGTATTCAATTCAAAACATAAAGCATTATGCTCACTTAAGATAATCAATATATGTCAATTCCAGCTGATTTGTATTCAATTCAAAACATAAAGCATTATGAGCATATACTTAGATATTTCTCTCCCTTTTTGACAACATCAAAAAGATAGGAAAACATTAAGCACAAAGATCAGAATACTCATATATTTCTTTTCCTTATTGTACTCTGATTTGAATGTTAAATTATTGCAAGGATATGAATCATATAACTCAAGGCAATAATATTGGAATCAGATTAATGAGCACAGATCAGAGCCAATTAAGATAATTTCAGAACAGAACACATTAAATGTGATTTCAAGAAGTTTTCTAATTTGATACCATAGATAGTTTTCTATTCAAGTGTAGGTGGAATCTTCCTTAGGTTAATCCAAGAAGTACTACAAATGATATTCAAAGAAAACACGAGTGGAAATCTAACCTCTCTTCAATAATAAGTATGAAAGCTTGTTCATTTAAGACCTTTTGCCCAATCTATTAAGTATTTTATCAAACATGAGAGCAATTTTAGTTAATTTTCAGAGTAAAAGATCAAAACTTATATATTTGAGAGACATATCATCATGTTGGATCATTAATTTTTAATGTCTTCAAAGTTCTTTTATTCCTTTAGAAAATAAGCACAATTTGATACATATATAAAAATATGAATTGGCACAGAATTGACGTTCTAAAGAGCAAGCTAATTAGGACTTATTAGTGAATTTCAAAATAAATTTTCTAAGAGATACTCAAGACCATTCAACACGTTATTCTCCCCCTTTGTCATTAAGTTAAAGGCTCTTAAGATCAACTTGCAATTTGGTTCATGATTTATGCATAAGATATACTAACCAAATAACACGCCTCAAGGTGTATCATAAAGGTTTTCAGATTTAAATTTCAGATGATACATATTGGAGAGTATTAGGATCACTTTTCATTTAGTATTCTTTCTCTCTCCTTTATAAATTTATGCAATTAAGTTCCATCAGACCTCTCCTTCTGAAATTTTCTTTCTCCCCCTCAATTGATCATTCCATCTAAGAGTTTTAAAATTTGAAGATAATGTTCAATAAAATCGTCAATCTCAAAAATATATTTTCTATAAGTTTCAGCTTATTTTCACAAGACTCAAGATTTGAGATAAGACAACCTTTATAGAACTCATCTCAAGGTAATTAAAGCATGTCTTGCAATATAAGGAGGTTCATCAAAATCAATCCATAAAGTGCAAGGTATGCATCAAATTGAAGTGACTTTAGGATAAGATACTGAATATCTAAAGCTCCCCCTTAAAAGATGCATTCTTCTTTAATCTTTCTTTTCTTTTGTCGAATTTCAGATTTTAATGATAAACGTGAATAGAGCTGAAACTTTATGATATCAAGAATGTAGAGTGATCTAGAAATATTCACAATTTATAGTAATCACTCTTTTTAATCTTTTAAGAACAAGTTATGCTTTCTCCTAATCTTAGAGAAAATGTATGAAAATATTAATCAAAAGTAATTCATTTGAAGCTTAGTTTCTTTCAAAAGCATTTACATTTTCTTTCTTTTAGATCATTCACTCTATTGATGAAAGTCTTTAATGATATAGGAGAGAAAAAACATATAGATGATCATGGAAGTATATGTATTTATAGAACTCAATTTCTTAATCACAATTTTTCAGCAATGTATACATGAAACTCAATAAATTTTTAAATATTAAAATAAAGTCATATATTTTAAAAATATTTACTTGCAATCAAGATCATTGAAAGACACATCATTTAGACCAATATTGGTACATTTTAATGATAAGAAAAGATATGTTTCGGATGCGTATCGGAGCAATCAAAATAAATTCTGTTTTTCTTACATTAACATTTTATTTAGTAATCATATGGAGTTTAAGCTTTTATACAAAATCAAATTCTGAATTTCATAAAGATTTTCAATAGAGGCCTTTTAAGTCATAATTTGAGATATGTATCTTTCACATTGTGGCTCATCTTAAATTATTATGATTGAAAAATACATATTTCAATACCATTAAAGCACTTTCAGAATCTTTGTGTTTAATTTTGAGTTTCGATACAAAATAAAGGATATTTTAACAAGTATTAGGACATTATGTATCAAAGTTAGGCGAGTAGAAAGATAGATCAAAATCAATTTATTTTCCCTAAATAGAGATATTCTTCTCTTCTCCTTTCTACAATTTTATTTAGCTTTCAGATTTTAACAATGATTGTGAATGACAAATCTGAAATTTCTTTTCAATAAAACTAAACAAAAGATGTTATGTAGCAATTCATGCATTCAATCAAATTGTCCAAGTATGAAACATTACAAAATATTGAGAACCCATAAATCAAGACATCATACTATATGCAAAATATATTAAGTGTTAAGTCATGCATTAAAATAATAATAACAAGCATGTCAAGGATCAAAGTCAATTCTTTTCAAATACACTCCCCCTATTTAAATATCATCTTGCATTGACTTCATCCTTATGGTGTGTTTCCAAGTGACTAATAATTAGACTTGATTCTTCTTATATATTTTCATTTACTTTGTCTTTCATTTTCAACTTTCTTATGCTTTATATTCTATTTGCTCCCTATCCGGTGGAGTTGGGAAGGGGCACGAGGTACTACCACTAGCCTCCCTCTTGTGCCGTCCCTAATATGCCCTACACCGAATAGTTGGGTCAAATAGTGCCGGATACTACCACTAGCCTCCCCATTGGCACCATCCCTATGATGAGCAATATAGAAGGATTAAAATGTTTGCTTCGAATTCTCCCTGTTTAAGTGTAATTAATTATGGATTTTATCCCTTCCAAATGTGCCAAATATATTATGCTTGTTTTACTTTTCCTTAAGATTGGAGTATTTGCCTTTGCTTAGATTCTACACCTCTTGAATAATATTCATTTTCTTTTCTTTATCTCTCTCTCTTTTTGTTATTCTCAAGTAATTTACATGAAAGAGCAGAATAAAGAATTAATCTTGTGTATCATATATATGTATATCATGCAAACAACATTTTTATTATGCTCATGGATTCATAACTTCTCACAAGTTATTTTACATCAAACTTTTAAGCATATACTTGTGTATTTCATGGTTATGATATAGGCAAAGAAATCATTTAGTTTAGGCAAACCATGAAACAATTTCTAAGAGCATAAGTCAATCAATATGTATAGAGCCATGATATCAAAAGTTAATAATTAAAGAACTTAATCATGCCATAATAAGACTTAAGTTGTTGACTTTGCTCAAGAAGTATCTAGAATTACCAATCCATTCTGCATTCTTCAGTCAAATACCTACTAAATTTCTTATGTATGAACCTTTGGCTGAAGAAGGTCCTCTCTCTTGTTTGCAAGTGAATGTTTATTGTATCTTACATGGAGATATCCTTCAAGTTGAGATCTCTCATTTTCTTGCTCAAGGATCCTGCATTATTAACAAACTCCTTTTCTTTCATGAAAGAAAGTCATTGGTTTCTTCAAGATACAAAACATTCATCCAACATATTTTTTTTTTAACTAGATGACTCAATATAAGATATGACAATAGTTGAATATTGAGTCACTTTACGCCAGAGATTGCCTAAATATAAGCAAGCACATATCACTTGAACTAAAGAGATAGTTTCATTAACCAAGATGGTTCAAGGACAAGTATGTGAGGCAATAGGAAGTTTTATCAAGGTCAAATCAATTTCTCAAAAACGATTTAGTTTAGATTTTATTTGCTTAAGATAATTATTAATAAGACATGCTAGCTAAGTTTTAATCAACTTATCTTAAACAGTTGTTTCTATCAAAATTCAGATTATGATTTATTTGTTATCAATAAAATATGATTCATTAAACTTAGATTGAAGGCTTGCACAAGTGCACATAATGAGCATACAATCTGGTCTACTAGCTGTATGATAAAATAATTATTCTATCATGCTTCACTACAGCTTTAAAATAATAGATCTACTTTGCTCATCCTTTTCAAATTCTACAAGATGGGGTTATAGACATACCTTCTTCATGCCAATCTTCTATAAGAGTTTTCTTGTGGACTAACTTTGGTCAATGAAGATCCCCTTTCTTGTTTGTCTTAATTTGGAGTTTGAGTGAAGATGTTAATTCATTCATCATACATATTTCAAACTCACCTTACATGAGCTCAGTAAAATCTTCATATAACTCTTCATTAGTAGAACCAAAAATGATGTCATCAATGCATATTTTGGGCAAATAAGATATCACAAATTCTTCTTTTTGATGTGTAGATTTATCACTATTACTTTCTATCAAAAAGGTTACTTAAGCTTTTATATTATGCTTTTGATGCTTGTTCCAAATTATATATTGCTTTATCATATTTATAATGAGTGTTTTCAAATATGGTGGTTATTTAACATATATCTTCTTTAATAAAGTAAGCATATAGGAGTCCATTCTACACACTCATTTGATAGAATATAAAGCTCATAAAGCAAGCAAATAATAATGGTGATCTTTACTTCTAATCATGCAAGAATCAAGATCTATTTCATCTTCTAAGTAAACAATTTTTCTTCATTAAATGTATTTCTGAAAAACTCAATTTGGTTATAATTATTAACAAGTTTTTAGATTGTTATATGTAAAAGATTAACCATATACATATATAATTTAATTTTAGTATTTTGATAATAAATCAGTAGTCTCATAAAGAATAAGATACGTTGATATTTTTGCACCTAAAAACTTTTCATTGAATACTCTATATGCATTGCTTGATGAATGATATCCAAGGGTAGACATATATCTCTATCAGATTTGGCATTATTTTCATAAGAGCATATTAAGCATAACATGTACGACTGAAAAATGTGAAAGATATGCAATGGTTCATTTTCCATTTTTTCAGAAGATCAAAAGGAGTTTTCATCAAAAAATAGATCTAATAGAAATCATATGTATGACAAGCAGTGATGATAGCTTTTTTTAAAAATTATTTAAGTAGATGACTATCATACACAATTGTCTTTTTCATTTCTTCAAGAATTCTATTAACCCTATTTTACTTAAGGTATCCTTGGTGCTGAAATAATTAATTTCTGTATAAACTTTATCAGGATTTTGGTTTTCAACATTGTGCCATGATACTCTTTATCTTCACAGTTTGGAAACCTTTATCATTTGAAACATTTTTACATGATTTAGCAAATACAAAAAATATTTTAATTTTATTTGCCAAGAACAAATCCAATGTAAGCTTTTGAAAACTTAGTGATGGAAACAACAATTTAGAAATTGATTTTTGTTTGTTTTCTTAGTTAGCATGCATAGCAAACTTTGACCTTTCAGAAGATAATCTAAGTAAGCCAATGGCAAGGTCTTTTGAGATTAAGTACATACTAGCATGAGTTGATTTTATATGCCAAAGATGGTTTCTTTAATCTTGGTATTCATAGTGCATATATTCAAAAGCACACCAAGTACACATTATCATATCTATGATCAATAAACAATAATGCCATGGATAAAAAACTCTCAATCAAGCATATAGAGAATTCATAGAGTTATTTTTAATAAATTGATTAATCATTTAGCAACTTATCCAATAGTGAGTAAAGTATACTATAAAATGAAGTGATTTGATTATATTTCCAAAAGTATTTTCTATATCATAAAATTGATCAATACTTGCAATTCATATTTTAATCAAATACTAAGGCAAAAATAATGATGAGATGCAAGGATTACTGATTTCATTATTATTATTATTATTATTTTTTATTTAAAAATTACTTTTCATAAGTATGTTTTAAGTTTCATTTTTTTTGACGTGTGTCTAGAACACCCATTTGTATGAAAGTTCTATTTGTTCCATGGGTATCTTGGCACACCTATGTCTACATCCTCATATTTTTATTTTGGGTACCCAAGCTTGCTTGGGTCCTTGAGAGTTAGGACATATGGTTCCTTTTGGAACCCAAATTTGTTTAATTGTAATAACTTTACTACTTGATTTAATTATGTTAGAACGATAGGTAAAGTTGTTATGTCCATTCTTTTCATGTTCGAAATATGTTATCTTATTTAATGGTTTGCTTGATAAATTCAAAACATTTTTCTTTAGGGATTCATTGCTAAGGGAAGGAATCAAGCCAAATTTTGATTTATCAAAATCAGCATGTTGGCTTTCAAACATCATTTTTAATCTTTCTGAACTTACAGTGAACTTGTTAATAAGAGATTTCAGTTGGTTAACTTCTTTACTCAAGTTTTGGTTTGTTTTGATTAAGCTATGATTTTTTTGAATCAATTCTTCTGAATTTAACCTTAAGCTTTTATTTTCAGAATTTAGTTTGTCTTGTATTTCAGCAATAGAATTTCTTTCTTTTGAAATTTGCAAATTTAGCTTTTTAAGATTTTTATTTTTCATAGCTAATTTTCTACATTCACCATACAAATCATAAAAGCATTTAAAAGTTCATCATAAGAAAATTCTTCATGAAATTCACTAGATTCAGATTTTACTTTATTTTCTAGTACCATAAAACATAAGTTAGTTACCTCTTGTAGTTCATTGTTGCTTCTAGCTTTCTTGCTTTTTATCTCTTTCTTCCTTTCTTCTTGCTTCCTCTTCTTCTTTGACTTTAGGAAGCTTTTGAATTTTCTTGCTGTTATTTCTTCCTCGAGTCGACTCGAGTTTACATGGAGTCGACTCGACTGACTTGAGAGTCGACTCGAGATCTTCGGGAGACGTCTCGTTCTCAGAGGCCTAAAAGATGATTCTCTGTCTTTTGAATTGTTCTGCCTCGGAGTCGACTCGGGCCTTGTCGGAGTCGACTCGGCTAACTTGGGAGTCGACTCGGAACTACTTGGAGTCGACTCATTTACAGGGTCTTCAAGAATGTGTCTCTGCCTTTCAGACTGTTCTTCTCTAGGAGTCGACTCGGACAAACTGGGAGTCGACTCGGCTACTGTGGAGGATTCTGCAATCTCATTGTTAGTATGCAATTGAAGCACATGTGAGCTAATCTGAGATTTATCATAAATATTTTCTAAAGTATCCCAGATCTCCTTAGCAGATAAGCATGCAGAAATTTCATTAAACTTCGTTTCATGAATAGCACAATATAATATGTTCATAGCATTAGCATTCAATTGTGCTAAGTCCTTTTCATTAATAGTTTGAGAGAGTGTGTGAAGGTCATTTATTATGATTTTCCATAAATAATAGTTTTGTGATTGAATAAAAATGCGCATGCGTGCTTTCCAATATGTGTAGTCTATGCCATTAAACAGTGGAGGCCTATCAATTAACTGTCCCTCTCCTAGAAAACTATCTATTTGAGTTGTCATGATCTTTGGCTCTTGATCGTGAGATCAACAATTAATCTTGAGCACCTGCTCTGATACCACTTGTTGCCCAAGGTGACAACCCAAGAGGGGGGGTGAATTGGGTTTTCTAAAAATTATGTTCCCTAATTTTTACTTTGAATAGAATGCAGCGGAATAATAAGATGTTATTTACTTAAGCTCTAGGCAATTACAAGTAAAGCAGTGGAAGATTAAGCTAGAGCAATTATACTATGGCTTTAGGGTGCAATTGATCTAACATTAACTTATAGTTGTATGATCAATTTTAATCTATGTGTATGGTAAGAATGGAGTGGAAGCTAAGCAAATCACTTATAACTCTATAGAAACAAATCTAGAGATATTACACAATCAAGCATGAATGGAAGGCATGAAATACAAGAGATAAAGCATCACAAACACAAAGATGTATAGTGGTTCGGTGCACCCCAGCACCTACATCCACTCCCCAAGACCTCTTGGAAATTTCACTATAATCCCTTAGATTACAGTCGGTTGTTTTACAAGCTCACAACCCAACTTGTTGTTTTGCGAGATCACAACGAACTCGGTCGGTTTTCACAGGCTCACCGACTAGAACCAACCGATTGTTTTCACGGGCTCACAATCCAACCCAGTTGGTTTTCCCAAAGGCTCACCAACCACAACCTTACAATGATTGTTTTCCGGGTTCACAATCAACCCGGTTGGTTTTCCCCAAAGGCTCACCAACCACAACCTTACAACGTTGGTTTTTCCCTTTGGCTCACCAACAAACCTTAACCCCTTGATTCAATCCCTTGATTGAATCAAGTTACAAGATATTAGAACAAGAGTTTAAATCAAATACAAGCTTCTCAAATAAGCAAATATAGCAAATGTAAATAAGTAAAGAAAAGAGAAGAAGCCCTCAAACTAATTTATAGATGGAGGAACTCGGCTTCTTCTTCACTTGCCCCCTCTTCTGATTTTGCACGAAGTAGAGGATCTCCGAGGCAGCACACGGATGGAGAGGAAGCTTTGGGATTCACTTGGATGCTCTTCTTCTCTCTATTTTACTTTGAATGGCCCTTTTGTGCTTATGGAAGATTTTCCTTGTAATCTCTTTTAAATCTCTTCCCTAAATATTTTCTCCCACTTCCATACCTTCTTCCCTAGCTCTTCTCTTGATTTTATAGCTTTAGAGGGAGTCCCAACAAAAATCTAGCCGTTAGAGACAAAAATAGAGCCGTTGGAATCAAGAAAAAACTAGCCGTTATGCCTCCCAGCGTGCTCGAGTCGACTCGGCTGAAGTAGGAGTCGACTCGGCTGAAACAGGAGTTGATCTGTGAATAGTAGTCTGCCGGCACTGTAGCTGGGAGTCGACTCCTGAAGTTGGGAGTCGACTCCTGAAGTTGGGAGTCGACTCGAGATCACTGTAGCGCAGAAAATCAACTCTCTGTCTTTTTGTTTGTTCTCAGTCGGAGTCGACTCGTAGAGTCCCGGAGTCGACTCGAGCACTGTTCCTTGAAACTCTAGAGTGCCAGAGTCGACTCGAAACTTCCAGGAGTCGACTCGAGGACTATTCTTTTGAATTTTTCTTTGAATTTGCTCCTTCAACTTGAATTCTTTGAACTTGAAGCTTGGGCCAATGAATTGTAGCTTTCTTCCAACTTTTCTTGAGAACTTTGGAGGCCTTCTTGTATTCTTCCAACTTGCTATGTTCCTTGCAAAATAAATATCTTTCTCCTTGCAACACAAACATTAGTATTTATACTTCAAGGTTTTGTGATCATCAAAATCAATCTTTGAATCAATCTTTGGGTCATCACTCATTGGCCCACATACATCAGTATGTACAAGGGTCAATAAGTCATTGGCTCGTTCACCTTTTCCAGTAAAAGGTGACTTAGTCATTTTTCCAAGAAGGCATGATTCACAGGTTGTTAATGATTCACAATCATTAACATTGAGGATTCCTTCTTTCTTAACCTGTTCATTCTGTTCTTGTTAATATGATCTAGCCTATGATACCAAAGGTAGACATCCGTAACATTATCTATTCTAGGGCGCTTATTGGACTTGTACATCATATGAATAGGCTGTGACAAAATGTAAATGCCATTACTCAGAATTTCATTCATTACAGCAACACCATTCCAAATGATATTGCAATAATTCTTTTTTATTGATATTTCATAACCATTTTTGGCCAAAAGGCCTACAGAAATAACATTCAACAAAAAACTTGGACAATAGTGACAATCACTAAGGGCATTTACATGAGAGCTGAATAAAAGTTTAAGAATTTCTAAAGCTAGAACTGGAACAGCTCTTTCATCTCCAACATTCAGGAATCTTTCTCCTTCTTCAAACCTCTCACTGGCTTGTAGTCCCTGCAATGAATTGCAATTGTTCAAAGGACTACCGGTATCTAATACCCAAGTCGAATTATCACAAACAGAAAAATTGCAAGGTGTTATCATATAAGTACCTTGGTTGGTAACTGATTGCCCACTTTTCTTAGGCCTGTTCGGATCAAGGGATGCAGTGTAAAGAGGATAATTCCTCTTCTAATGTCCTAGCTTCTTGCAGAAGAAGCACTCCGCCTTACTCTGATCAGCCTTTTTCTTCGTTGTCTGACTAGGCTGAGCATGATGCACCTTTTCCTATTGTTTTTTATTTTTCTTCTTCTCTTTCTTAAAGAGACGACCCTTGGAAGATTCTCCCACTAAGTTCACCGTCTTCTTCAGAAGTTGATGATCATTCTCAAACGTCTGTAGTAACCCCAACAATTGGTGATAATTCACTACAAGTTTCATCATACGAAAATGAGTGAGAAAGGGACGGTTGATCCAGGCAATGAGTTTAGTATGGCATCCTTCCCCAATTGATCATGAAGGGAAAAGCCAAGAGAGCTTAGACGCTCGATCAACTCAATTATGTACAATACATGATCAGTTACGGAGGTTCCATCTTTCATTCGGGCGCTGAAGATGGCACAACTGGTTTTGTGCCTCTCAATGTCGTCGGGAACACCAAATGATTCATTCAACACTTGAATGATGTCTTCCGGCTGCGCATTCTCAAAACGCCTACTAAACTTATCATTTTTTGTAGCAAGCATAATACAACGGACTGTGATACAATCACTGAGCCACTTCTGATAAGTGTCTCTGACCGTACCCCGCGCATTAGCAGCGGGCTGCTCAGGTGCTAGATCCGTTATCACATAAAGGATCCGTTCATGCTCTAGCATAATTTTCAGTTTTCTATACCAATTATTGAAGTTGGGACCAGTCAACTTGTCATTATCCAATAATGAGCGAAGTGACAAACTTGTGACCATTTCTGCATAAAAAAAAATTTGGCTATTAGTATATGAATTGATTAAACACAGTAGACTTGGACTTTAGTCTAAAGATACTTCCACTATTTTATACAAATTAGTAGCCTCTACCTCCAATTCAAAAAATTACTCTTAATTGTTTAGTGGGCACTAGAATCCAATAGATCGCATATAGGCCCGAGTGTGGCTCGACCAACCCGTATGCACCTATTGGTAGGTTTTTAACTAATTGCTTCAACAAGCAACTTCTAGTGATGATTTTGCCCTAGGTTCTTCGGCAGACATGTGGCGCCTCCACCGAATACCCTAGTTAGGTCCAACCATTAAAATAATAGGGTTCAGTCTAATCAACTAATAAACGATCAAGCTCGAGTGTGGCTCGGCTTACCAGACTATCTATTGAAGGTACACTTAACTCATTATATATTGAATGATAATTTCAATGCTTGATAAGTACGAGGCGTGTTGCACCTCCAATAATTATCAAAAACCCATTATCACCCAACTTAATGGGAGGCTATGACCTAATTATCTCCATAACCATTTCATTTTAAGGACCTAATAATTTTAGAGGATTTTATAATTAGGATAGATGAGAAGATCCGGTTAGTCTAATTTCTTCCACTGATTTCACCGAATCAGATTAGACTCAAACCGGTTAAGGAGGCACCTAAATCAGTCAAACTGATTTTTTTTATAGGCATGGGCTAACTCGAATCATTAAGTGATCCAATCAAAATCTGATTGACCATATCGGCCAGATAAGTGAGATCGGTGAAAGGGATATGCCATTAACTCGACAAAGACGAATCAGTGCGAGTAGCTCCCAATTAAAAGCCACCGGTCGAGTCTGCCAAACTTACCTTAGACACCGACTAGTTAATCAATTTCAATTTGATCACTCAAATGACTCGGGCTCTACCTCTGAGCCTAAATCAAGTTCCATCTTGGTCTAATCAAAGACATAGAATTGATCAATCTACAACTATTGTATTTGACCTAGAGTTTCCATGACCTAATCTAATTACTATTTAATTAGATTTGATTAATTAACTCTAATTAGATCATATTTGATCTAACCCTAGATCTAACCCAATCCTAAGAACTTGATTTGAGCTAACCCATACGCTCCAAGAATTATGCAATGTCAATTAATTGAGTTACAATTCTATTTTATAATACTTAATTCTCAATTAAGTTTAGACTTATGAAAGTTTTGATCATTGCATTTTTTTTTAATTACATATTAATTATAATCTTTCAGTTCTTAAAACTAATTTTCAAATATGAGTATTTGTAATTAATCATATATAATCAGATTTAATTCATGTTTAAGTCATTATGTTTTATGTTGATGCATCACATATACATAACTACATGAATTAATTCAAACAACATACATCTTATATATATATTTTTTAATTTTTAGATCTGATTTGTTCTTTAAAATTAGAGATCAATTGAATCATTAATTTAATTTAGATCTAATCTAAATAATATTATGATTTCAGATTTGTTTATGTTACAAATCTTAACACAAACATGCATCATATGCATTCAAATTTTAGATCTAGTTAATCATGCATAATCAGCAATTAAATCAATCATAAAAAATATTTTAGATCTAATCTAAGCATGTTCATGATTTCATATTTAATTGCAAGAATTAAAACAAAAAAGTTTAAACACGAACCTGGCTCTAATACCATTGAAAGTGAATCCTAGGTTCTTCGGTGTTTAAGCATGCTGAATTTTTTTTTTTTTAACCATGGCTGAACCTGATCGGGTTGCCTACGTACCCCTTTATAAGGGGGATCAAGCCATAGGTAGTTCTTTTTAAGTTTCAAAAATGCAGCAAAAAAATCGAATCAAACAATTTAATTCGTGCATGCTTACAAGATCAAATCTAAAAATCAGCATTGTAAGAACACATAGGATTATGCTGGAATCGTTTAAACAATTATGCTAAAACTTTATGCATGATTAACTATCAGATCTGAAAGGTAAACACTCTATTCCAATTAATCTCCAAATATCCATCGAATGGATTCTGGAGATAACTCCGTGAGGAGCCCCAAAGGAGGATAAAACCTCGGAGAATCGGACCTAGATCCTGACTCCAAAATAAAAGATTAATATAGAATTAATATCTTTTATGATGGAAGAAACTTGTGGATCTGATCCTTGACTTCACATCCACGTACACGAATGACCTCTATGAGAAGTACACGCGAAGCCCTAGGTAGATCGTCTTCCGTGGGAGTGCTAGCTCGCGCAGGAACGTTGCAATGGCTGAAGCTTTATCATTCTAAACACTCAACCTTTGATTGTTTTTCAAGTATATGGAGGATGGACGTGAGGAAGAAGGAGAAGAAGGGATGGAGGCCCTCAAAAAAAAATTTCAGAATTTTTTGAAACCTCTAAATATTGTATATGATGAACCCTAGGCATGGGGGTCTTTTATAGCCAAAAGACCTCCCCACGCCTCACACCTAATTTAGCTAACTAATTTGGCTGATAAAATCCCCAAATTTTTTTTGTGATTTGGAAGTTAAGAGGAGATAAACATATCTAAATTTTGTATATTTTGGATCCCTAAAAGATAAGAATTCATGCATCCAAAGTTTAGCCGCAGACCACCCTATTTCATGCGCCATGCAATCCCTATAAATTAGAAAATTCATCTAAATCTTTTTAGGAAGATTTGAGGCTCCATTTTTATAGAAAATATAGCCCCACGCTTCCTCTCTTCTCACACCAATTTTTGGCCAAAAATAAAGAGGATAGGCATGGTTAATATTGGGGATAAATCAAGATGTCATTCTTCTCCAAGAAGATAAGGATGGGTTCCTAAAATTTAGGGATTCTTCTTCTTATCCAATTCTGATTATTTGGACTCATAATTCTCATCAAATAAGATCTTCTAATTGATTTGGATCAAGCCCAATCCAATTGGATCAAGTCCCATTAATTAGGTCAAGCTCAATCTACTTGGGTTGAACCCAATCCAATTAGGTCAAACCCTGATGCAGCCCAAATTGAATTCTATTCAATTTGGTTCAACCTAAGCCCAATTACTCAATCAAATTGAGTTCATTAGCAATCTAATTGCTAATTAATCCTTCAATAATTCAATAATTATTTTAATGCAACTTTTGCTTAAGATAATTTGTCAATCGAATTGACCAAATTACCCCTGAATGATTCTTAATCATCAATCAGCCATTTGATCAACCTAGAAACTTCTATGCGTGTGACGCCAAAGGTTCGAACCTAAGCCGGTAGTATAAGAACAACTTCTTGTACTAATCGAAATGACCATCTAGCAATGGTACCCGACGTCCAGATAGGCCGAATGATTGCAAAGCAACATTCAAGAACCCTTGGACTATGGTTACCGTATAATTCATCTCTTTGACTCCTAATACCAGGATGACTTAGAGCTCACTGTCAATCCTATAATTAGTACATCCATTATGTGATTAACTTTAGATATCCCGTGACTCGTCACTGGGATTACCGTATCCAAGGTTTTGCTAAATTAATCACAAGACATTATCTCCTGTTTCCAAGAGGGATTAATTCCATCTTAACTCACAACTGACTACGCAAGTACTTGACTGCACCCAGTGACCTTCCGTCACTGAATTAGAAATTCAGGTAGTTCGGTACCAAAGTACAGTGAGTTGCTTGCTAATCACTATGGTGATCTCAGGTATGAGGGATACTTATACCTATATCCACTCGGAACATCTCTCGACAGTAGAGTGTTCGAAATTGGTTACGTTCAGTGAAATGTACTCCTACACTTCACCTGTGTGACATATCAGTATTTCCACACTTTTTGGTTAAGAGGACAAACCAACGTATATGTCACACAACGACCTAATCTCGATAATGCTGTCGTCCTAGTAACATCATATCATTTGATCGCGAACAGTTTCAAGGACTTGAAGATAATCCTTCTTTATCATAAAATAAGTCTTAAGGACTTCCTCATATAAGAGTTCATTTGAAGATGTACAATGAAATGATGAATAATGCCAAATAACACTTTATTAATTTATCAATTCATTTATAAAATTCAATCATCAATATGCTGACGATTGACACTTAGGATACAAATTCCAACAACAATTCCCAACAACTCCCATTTGGACTAAAGCTAATTTGTACAGTATCTTATACCCATCTTCGATTTGTGATAATCAAACTCCTTTACAGAAAGGGCTTTAGTGAATGGGTCAGCTAGGTTTTCCTTTCCATCGATCTTCTGAAGATTAACGTCACCTCGTTCCACGATCTCTCGTACAAGGTGGTAGCGACGCAGAATGTGCTTGGTCCTGTGGTGAGACTTTGGCTCCTTCGCTTGTGCAATAGCTCCAGTGTTGTCACAATACAAAAGAACTGGACTGTTGATTGAGGGAGCAACACCAAATTGATTTACAAACTTCTTGATCCAAACAGCTTCCTTTGCCGCATCTGATGCAGCAACATACTCTGCTTCACATACGGAATCGCCTATTGAATGTTGCTTGAAACTTTTCCAGCAGACTGCTCCTCCATTCAGGGTAAACACAAATCCTGACATACTCTTACTGTCATCATGATCTGACTGAAAACTGGAGTCTGTAAACCCCACAAGTTTTAAGTCAGATTCTCCATAGATTAACCATTGGTCTTTAGTATTTCTCAAATACTTAAGGATGGTTTTCACCACCTTCCAATGATTCTCACCCGGATCAGACTGATACCTACTCGCTACTGCTAATGAGTAAGTAACATTCGATCTCGTACATGTCATGGCATACATGATAGATCCCACTGCAGAAGCGTATGGGATTCTACTCATACGCTCTCTCTCTTCAAAAGTTGTCGAACAATCTTTCTTAGATAGAGAAATTCCTTGGCCTATCGGATGATAGCACTTCTTGGAATTCTCCATGTTGAACCGCTTCAACATAGTATCGATGTACGTGGATTGGGACAATCCTAGTAACCTTTTAGATCTATCTCTATAGATTTTCATCCGTAGGATGTAGGATGCTTCTCCCAGATCCTTCATGGAGAACTGTGATGACAGCCAGAGTTTCACATTTTATAATGCAGGGATATCATTCCCAATTAAGAGAATGTCATCCACATACAAGATAAGAAATGTGATCACTGAACCGTTAGCCCACTTGGAGACACAAGGTTCTTCTTCGTTCTTAATAAAGCCATACGTTTTGATAGTTTTATCGAAACGTATGTTCCAACTTCGAGAAGCTTGCTTAAGTCCATAAATGGACTTTTGTAGCTTGCATACTTTGGACTCGTCTGTGGATGTGAAATCCTCAAGTTGTATCATATACACCTCTTCTTCCAGCTCTCCATTTAGAAAAGCTGTTTTCACATCCATTTGCCAGATTTTATAACCATATATGCTGCTATAGCAAGCATGATCCGAATAGCATTGCCACAGGGGAAAAAGTCTCGTCATAGTCGATACCATAACGTTGACGATACCCCTTGGCAACCAGACGGGCTTTATAGGTCTCCACCTTTCTGTCTGCACCTCTCTTTCTTTTGAAGATCCATTTGCACCCTATGGATTTTATCCCTTTGGGTGGATCAACTAGTGTCCATACACTATTGATTTCCATGGATTCCATTTCGGATCTCATGGCGTTAAGCCATAACTCAGAGTCGGACCTCTGCATAGCATCCATATAGGTGATCGGATCCTCATTGTCTCATTGAGCTCAATGGGATCTGTATTTGGACCAAGAAATCGTAGTATCTGTCCACTTGACGTGGTACTCTACCTGATCGCCTTAATGGTGCTTCTACATTGGGCTCCGAGTTTGATCTAATCGAATTCGGTTCTGTGGGTTCAATAGATTGTGTTAAATCTTCCATCTGTTGAACTTCACTAAGTTCAACCTTAGAGGCAACAATTCCTTCACTAAGGAATTTCTTTTCCAAAAAGGTTGCCTTAAGTCCTACGAACACCTTTTGTTCATTAGGAAGGTAGAAGTAATAACCCCTAGTTTTCTTAGGGTACCCTACAAAATAACACTTATCGGACCTAGGACCAAGTTTGTCAGTTTGAGAACGTTTACATAAGCCGGACATTTCCAAACCCTAAGGTATAAAAGTGTCGACTTACGCCCAGTCCATATCTCATATGCAGTCTTCTCAACAGACTTACTTGAAACCTTATTTAGTATTATACACGCAGACTCTAAAGCATAACCCCAAAAAGATAGAGGCAGACTAGTAAACCCCATCATGGATTGAACCATGTCTAACAGAGTTTGATTCCTCCTTTCGGATACACCATTGTGCTGAGGTGTTCCTGGAGGGGTCCATTGTGAGAGAATCCCATTCTCCTCTAGATAAGTCAAGAAATCACCGAAAATGTATTCTCCTCCTCGGTCTGACCGAAGGATCTTGATACTCTTTTCAGTCTATTTTTCTACTTCATTACAAAATCGTTTGAACATTTCAAATGATTCCGACTTATGCTTCATCAGATAGACATACCCATACCTGGATAGGTCATCTGTGAAGGTTATGAAGTAGGCATAACCACCTTTGGCACTTACTTTCATAGGTCCACATACATCAGTATGTATGAGGCCAAGAATATTGCTGGCTCGTTCACCCTTTCCAGAAAAAGGTGACTTGGTCATCTTACCCAGAAGACAGGATTCACAAGTTGGCAATGATTCACAATCATTGATTTCTAAAATACCCTATTGGGCTAACCTGTTTATCTTGTTTTTATTTATGTGACCTAGCCGGCAATGCCACAAATAGGCTTCATTGACATTATCTAACTTAGGGCGTTTATTAGAAGTGTACATTCACAGGCAGTGATAGAGTATAAATGTCATGTGTCAATTGTCCACGAAAAATTTTAATACCATTCAGAATGATATCACAAAAATTTTCTTTTATTGATAAACAATAATTATTTTTGGCCAAAAGGCCTACAGAGATGACATTCATCAAAAATGCTGGACACTAATGGCAATCATCTAATATGAATACTCTAGATTCAAAAACAAGCTTAATGACTACTAAAGCTAGGACTGGAACTGATCTTCCATCTCCAATGTTCAGGAATTTTTTGTCATTCGTGAATCTTCTACTAACTTGAAATCCCTACAACAAATTACAAATATTAATTGAACTTCCGGTATCCAATACCCAAGCAGTAGAATCATAAACAGAAAAATTACAAGGTGTTATCATATAATTACCTTGTGCAGCAACTGTTTGCTGCTTTTTCTTCTTAGGCTTGTTTAGATCAAGGGACGCTATGTAAGCCGGACAGTTCTGCTTCCAATGACCCATCTTCTTACAGAAGAAGCACTCTGCCTTGCTCTTATCGGCTTTATGCTTCTTAGTCTGGCTGGGCTTAGAGAACCCAGCACGAGCTTTCTGCACCTTCTTCTTCTTTCCTTTCTTAAAGGAAGAAAGTCCTACAGAAGTCCCACCTACCACATTCACCGACTCCTTTTTGAGTTGGTGATCCTTCTCATAGGTCTGCAGTAAATCTAGCAAACCATGATAGGATACTTCAGGTTTAGTCATTCTATAATGACTAAGAAAGGTCAAGTAGGACTTGGGAAGTGAGTTCAAATGGCGTCCTTGCCCAATTGCTCGTGCAAAGGAAAGCCAAGTTTACTCAGGCGATCGATTTGTTCGACCATGTACAATACATGATCGGTGACCGATGCCCCTTCCCTCATGCGGGCATTGAATATAGCGCAGGAGGTCTTATGTTGTTTGACATCATCAGGTGTGCCGAAAGACTCCTTCAACATTTGAAGGATTTCCACTGGCTGCGCTTCCTCGAATTTACGACTAAATTCGTCATTCATTAAGGCCCTCATGATGCAGCGCACTGTAGTGCGATCGTTGAGCCACTTCTGATAAGCGTCTCTGATTGCACGTGGTGCATTGGCTGCAGGTTTCTCAGATGCAGGATCCGATATCACATACAGGATCTGCTCATGCTCTAATACTATTTTCAACTTTCGATACCAGCTATCGAAGTTAGGTCCATTAAGCTTATCATTGTCTAATAGTGTTCGGAGGGACAATGAGTTAGCCATATCTGAAAAACAAAGGAAAACCCAACTAATCAGTATATGATTTTTTTTTTATTAATCCTAATGACTTGAACTTTAGTCTAAAGTTTTCTCCCACTATGTTAATCGAATTAATAGCCTCTATCTTTAATTCGAGGAATTACTTTAATTTCCTAGTAGGTACTAGAATCCGTATAGACTGCATACGGGCCCGAGGAAGGCTCGGCCAACCCATGTGCATCTAAGAGTAGGTACATTACCAATTGTTTCTCTAAACAATTTCTAGTAATCAATTTTGCCCCAGGTGGTAATCAGTAGGCGGAGGCCTCCACTGAAAATCCTGGTTAGGTCCAATCATTAATGAACTAACTTGATGACCCTACCTAATGTATGATAAGGCTCGAGGAAGGCTCGGCTAACCTAATCACAATTAGATAGCTCAAAAAGCTATCATATAATGAAGGATAATTCCAGTATTCAGAGGAACACCAGACGGAAGCGTCCTGCATGTTCAACTATAATATTAGACCCATTATCATTCACCTTAATGGGAGGCTATGATCTAGTTATCTATATAACTTTATTATTTTAAGGATCTAATAATTTAGAGAATTTTAATTGATATGTGACACTGACCGATAATTCTAAATCATCCTACTGACTTCACCAAGTCATACAGAGGACTAGCTCTTATTGGTCTATTAGACACCTAAATTAGTCACCCTGATTTTCCTTAATGGCATGGGTGAGTGCCAAGTCTCAAGGTACCTTAATCAAAATTTGATCGACCAAATTGGCTAGATAAGAGAGATCATGGGAGGGTTATGCCATTAACCTCTTTCTTAGACACCAACTATATTGGCCAGGTAAGAGGTAGCCTCAATTAAAAACCATGATCAAATGCCGACTTACCTTAGGCATCAATTGGTTTATCAAGTTGATTTAGGTTATCCTTGGAAACTCGGGCTCGCCCACTGAGCCACAATCAGATCCAATTGAAATGTTTGGATATAATAAACTACAACTATTGAGTTTGATCATTTTATAAATCTTGATTTAGTCTAGTTCAACTATTGATTAGATTAAATCATGTTTCTTAAGTTAGTCCATTTTAATTTGATTTCATGATTAGGTCTAACCGAGTCAACTAATCTGATTGTGCTAACCCATGCCCCAAATCCCATGTTCAAATTTAAATTTTAATTCAAATTTCAAATTTTGAATTTTAAATCTTTATTTGAAATTCAAATTTTAAATTTTAAATTCAACATTTAATTCTTAATTAAACATATTATGATCATGGATTCAAGGTGTCAATTTATTCCAAATATAAACAATTTATATTTAAATTTTGCGGTCATAATAAATTTAAAATTGAAATTTCATAAACATCAATTATCCATAATTTCACAAAAATAAACTATTTATTTTATGATACAAATTAATCTCAATCTTGTGCTAGGACAACCTTTTCACTATAAAGGGTTAATCTTATAGCAGGACAACCTTATAATTCAGCACAAGATTGATATTTTATCATTAAATCTAGATCTAATCTAAATTTAAAAATTAAATCATGCATAATTCTAGATATTATAGGCCCATTCCATCGGCCAACCTGGCTCTGATACCAGTAGAAGGAAGAATTTCCCAAGTTGTCCGATAAAATCGGACGCCAGGCATGAAAAATCAGTTTTAAAATTTTTATTTATAACAATATAAATATTAAACATACTAATATGTAAAACATACATCGATCCTGCAGCGGAAGTTGGATGAGGTATGCCGGATCTGGATCAGGATCGGGATCCCTGAAGGTAGCTCTGCGAGGCCTGGATCTGCAGGCCCTCTACTTCGCACGCACGTCGGGCTTCGTAGGATGGTAGGATGACTTTGATATTCGTGCAAAACACCTTTTTGCAAAAGGGACCCTAGAAGAAAAGAAATTCCCTTTTTGAAAAGAAATTTGTTTTTTCATAATAGTTATTGCCATGCGGGTTCTCCATAATAATTATGCCCCATTCCTTTAGCCAATTTAGCTGTGTTTCAAAAACAAATATGGGGAAAAAACAACGATTAATGCCAATAACTATCGTATTTCAAAAATTAAATTGAACTGGAATGTAGCCGGTTCAAAACCAGACATTCCAATCCAAACGGCAATCCAAATGGAGTCCGGATGGAGACGTGGCATGGCTTTGAAGCATCGGTGGAAAGTCCTCTATTTTCTCCCAGGCTTTCTCCCATCGCGGCTCACAGGACACTTCTTAAGGGTCCATAGCTTTTATCCATCGCGGCTCATAGGGGATGCTTAAAGGTCCATGGGAGCTTAAGGGTCCACTGGTCCATGGGTTA
The DNA here is from genome assembly GCF_009389715.1 of Phoenix dactylifera. Classification (NCBI taxonomy): domain Eukaryota; kingdom Viridiplantae; phylum Streptophyta; class Magnoliopsida; order Arecales; family Arecaceae; genus Phoenix; species Phoenix dactylifera. Next base: position 235,426 of record NW_024067809.1, read on the forward strand.
TTTAAATTGGGATTGGGTCAGCAGTTCAATCAATTGGGTTAGTCTACTTGGTTCTAAACTAAATTGATGGCCCAATTGAATGATTTTTTACCAAAAAAAATTCCACATGAGTCCGACTCATGGGAGGTTCAATTGGGTCCAGTCTCGGCTCGATCCAAGTCCGACTTAGATCAAAACAAATACGAAATTAAATCCCAATTAAATCATGATCGAGCCCAATTACTCTAATTGAGACCCAATCAAACCCAATCTCAATAATTGAGTCCTGATCAAGTTCAATTGCATTAATGAAACTTGATTGACCTTGAATACAGACTTAATTAGTTGTTCATCCATGAAATTTAGTATGTACCTCATGTTCAGTGCTAGCTGAACATAGACAGAACCAAATTCCAAATGATCCATAATTTAATTCTTAATTAAATTGGGTCAAGACCTTCCTACTTAGCTTGACTAATGTGCGTGACTCCGATAGATTCGAACACTAAGCCGGTAGTACATGGACTACTCCATGCACTAATTGAGGTGACCATCTAGCAATGATACCCGACATCTAGATAGGTCGAATATGCAAAGCAACATTCAAGAACCTAGACGTATGGTTATTGCATAATTCATCCCTATGACCATCGATGCTCAAGATGACCTTAGAGTGGACTGTCGAACTCTGGGTCCGGTCATCCATAGTGTATTTCAAATAATCAAATCAAGTGACCTATCACTTGGTTTTTCCTGGCCAAGGTTATACTGAATTGAAATACAGCGAGACATCAACTCCTATAATCTGGAGCGGTCAATCCCATCTTGACTCATACACAGACTTCGCGAGTACTTGACTGCACCCAGCATCCTTCCGATCCCTGAATTAGAAATTCAGGTCATCCAGTGCCTAAGTATAGTGAGTTGCTTGCAAGTCACCGTGACAGTCTCAGGTCTAAGGGGTACTTATGCCCATACGCTTTGCTAGCTAACTCCCAACAGTGGAGTGCTATGCAGGTGAGTCACTGTTCAGTGACGATGTACTCCTACATCTCACCTGTATGCCATACAGTGTCTTCACACTTCTTGGTTTAAGAGGATAACCAACTAAATGGCACACAACGACCTATACTTGACATAGCTATCGTCCAATTGATAGCTTATCATTTGGTCGCAAACTGGTTTAAGGACTAAATTAGTCCTAAGGACTTCATCACAATACACAGGAGTTCAATTTGAAGATGTAACACTTGTGATGAATAGAAAAATGCCAGAATAAATTTTTATTCATTTTAATAAAACATATACATACACCAATTTCTTACAATTAAAAAATTGGCTTTGGGACACAATTTCCAACATGAGCAAGATCCCTTATGCTTCGGCTATAGGGAGCCTCATGTATGTCATGCTATGTACACGACCTGATATAGCCCTTGCTATGAGTGTCAGGCGAGGAACACTGGATAGTTGTGAAGAACATTCTTAAGTACTTAAGAAGAACTAAGGATATGTTCTTAGTCTTTGGAGAAGGATCAGAGTTAAAGGTAGAAGGATACACAGATTCAGACTTCATGACTGATATTGATGATAGAAAGTCTATATCAGGATATGTGTTCTTGTGCAATGGTGGTTCGATAAATTAGAAGAGTTCCAAACAATCAATCATTGCTGATTCTACCATAAAAGCTGAATATATCGCTGTCTCTGAAGCAGCAAAAGAAGCCTTCTGGTTCAAGAAATTCATTGCAGAGTTAGATGTAATGTCATTAGATGCCATAAAACTCTATTGCGATAATAATAGCGTCATAGCTTTTGCTAAGGAGCCAAGGTCTCATCAGAAGTCCAAGCACATAGAGCGGCGCTTTCACCTCATACACAACTACCTCGAGAAGAAATATGTCGAGGTGCAGAGAGTAGACTCTGCAGACAATGTAGCAGATCCATTAACTAAGTAGCTTAGCTAGCAAAAGTCTGAAGCCCACCTTGAGAAGATGGGGCTTAGATATATGGCTGATTGGCTTTAGGGCAAGTGGAAGATTGTTAGATGTATGCCCTAGAAGCCAATCTAGCTGACGCATAATTTATTCTGGAACATGATTTTGTACTTGACTTTTTTATTATTGAATAATAAATAGGCATCCTTTTCATTCATATTGTGTACGTGTCTATGAATCGTCCAAGAAATTAATAAGATGATGCATATTCTCAAGAGTTGAGAATTTAAGCCATGTGCCATTGGTGATTAATTCCTAAATGCTCCTGATCGATGGATCATCACGAGGACGGTGATTGATCCGATGAGATTAGTGCACAGATCATTTTTTTTTCGATGGACGAGTCTCGAGTCCACAGTGTTGGGATACTGGAGTGATAGTGCGGATGCTTGTTAGAGAATAAGGGTACCGAGCGTGACCAATACAAAAAGTCACTTGGATGTCTATCCACTCATCAGTGACTTACTTGATGTTACATTAGTATGACTAGTTCTTTGACCTGCAGTGCTTCGGTTATTCACATGAGGAGTAGGCTATGCACCTATATGGAATCTATCGACCTTGGTAGATAAGGAGTGATCTTATGTAATTTATAAGACTGAGTTCGTAAGACCTCGGCTAGGGCAGTATGAACAGTGGAAAAGAAGTTTTCCACTCTCGAACTTAAGTCAAATAAATCTTGACATATGACAGACGATGGATTTGACGAGTTATCCATGACCTTCGTCTTGTAGGGATCCACGATAGAAGGATTGTATCATACGATAACTGCACCTAGAGGTTCATCATCCATTCTGTTGGATTGCCACTACATGCTGCTAGGTGTCATTGGTAGATGGTAAGACTCACAGAGATTATGTTGATGGTCGATGATCCCTGATAAGATGAGTTGGAATCGTTCCAACCTATTAAAAGAAGTTTTTAATGATATTGTGATAGAGATCGCAATATATCTCGCTACCAGATAGAATAGAACCTATAGGGTCATACACATTAGAGGTATTGATTGATCCGATGGTTGAATTATGATTTGGAATCACAATAGTTCATAATTATCAATTTGATTGACAATTGATTTAACCCACTAAGAGTTACTTAGTTGAAAAGGATTAATTGCAATTGGATTGCGATTTAATTGAATTAATTGGACTTAATTAATTGGGCTTGATCTTATTAAATTAGAGTTTTACTTGGAGTAGGATTCCTAAAGTCCTAATTGGATTAGGACTAAAATTAAATGAGTCCTAATTGGATTAGGATTTCTAAAGCCTAATTAATTTTGATTTAATAGATCAAGATGGCTCCTAATTAGATTAGAATTGAAGAGTTCAATTTAGTCATGATCCAATTGGGTCCTAATTGGATTAGGACTCTTATGGATAAGTCCAAATTAATTCATAAATTAATGGATACCTAATTAGATTAGGACTCACATGTACGGGGGCCAACTAATCCTCCTTAGAGGAGGATTAAGTGCACAAAGGAGGAGGGGTGTATGCCCCTCCTTTCTTTCTTTCCTTGGTGCGGCAAAAGGAGGGGCAAACGCCCCTCCTTGGAGATAAGGATGGAGCACCTAAAATTTAGGAGCTCCACATGCCAAAAGAGAAAAGAAATAAGGGGCGGCCCTAAGGGTTTCATGCTCTCTTCTTTTCAGCCGTAATATCTCTATTCTCTCCCCTCTTTGAGCCGTGAGATAGAAGAGAGAACCCCTCTCTTTTCAGCCACAAGAAACCAAGAAGAAAAGGGTGGCGTGTGACCCCTTCCCATCCTTCTTCCACCAAAAATAAAAATGCTGCAAGAGTGCTTCCTTTTGATTCTTCCCTCTCCTCTTCTTTTTCCTTAAGAGAGAGTAATCAAATGGTTGGTTGATAAAGAAGAGAGAGATTTAGCCATCAAAAGTAATCTCTGCAAGGGTGCTAGTATCCCGAGAAGATCTAAAAGCTTTGGATTAGTCCTCTGCCTCGTGTGGATATCCGTAGAGGCCGAACGTGTGTGCGGCTTCAAGCAAACCTTCCAACAAATCCACAATCATCAGATTGCGGTAATCATCTATCCGCACAAAGTGAAGATCTAATCTTCCTAATCTTATATAAAAGTTTTAATCCTAATCTATCTACAAATGTCGATTTTTTAAAAATACGCTCATACGATGAGCATCGGATCCACACATGCCTCTTCCACTGCATTCTGATTTTTCTGAGGCGTGCACGGGATCCCAACAGTATTCACCAGTGTCTAATTGTCCAAAAGCTCATGGATGAGAAGAACTTCAACATGGCATAGCTCCTCAAACACCTTCTGGTCTTCATCACTTAAATTGAGGTACTGATTTAGAGAGCTCTCCAGTCTTTCTCAAATGAAGTTGAGCCTGTTAGAAATTTAAACCCAATTTAATAGGTTTCTTTGACTATTTTATTCTATGGCATCTTATGTAATTTTCTGGTTTCTTAATGTACTTAATGCTCTCTTTGTTTAAGTTTCACTTTATATTAAAAAAAGAGAAAAATCAGCCCATGGGTTTTATGGTGTGAGAGTGTATCTTTTGAGTTCCTCTTTAAAAGAGAAGAAGAGGGTGGTAAGAGCTAGAAACCCCTTAAGCAGATTTTTATGTTAAGAAAAAGAAGACCACAAGAAGAAAAGGCATATCCTAGTTGCTGATTTTTCTGCATATTTATAAGTTATATTTTTATTTTTTCATAGTTAAAATGAAGAATTTTATGAAGTGATTTTGAGCCTATCTTGTGCCCCATTGTTCATCTCTATTTTTTATTGTTTTTTGATGCCATTTGCATGTTATTGGCATCTATTTTGCTCCAACAAAATTGGTACCAGAGCTTGGTGTGGTGATTTGGTGGTTTTCTTGTGCTTAGTGTTCGTCCGATTCCTGTCTAACTAAAAATATGCTAGACAGATCGTTGTTAGAACCGACGGACAAAAGTTAAATTTAATTCTTTTTACTCTTACCTTTCCTACTCGAAGAATAGCAGTTGTAAGAGGTCGATCCACAGGGAGGCGATTGGAGTTGCATAAAAATTAGAACGTTCACTCGGATTCAAAATCGATTTTTGAATAATAGAAGAAAAACATTATATCGGAGATGATGATGGATTCTCTAGTCTACTGAAAAATATTTTTTAATTAAAATTAACTAAAAGACAGGTATTTAAATTCGAAAAGCATTTATATATTTAACTAATCAAAGAAAAGCTTTGGCATGAATTAAAATGGATGGAAACAAGAAGATTGAAGTGAACACAAATTGCATGAAGGAAGATTTAATTGTATTGCATAACAAAGAAGAAAAATTACAGAATTTGGAGAACGGAAATTAAAAATAATAGAAATTAAAAACTTTAGCATAAATAGTTCTCTCTATTAAACTAAAACTAAAAACCCCAAGACAACATGCTCTCAAAATAAAACTCTTACTAAAAACATTACTCTCAATCAAAATAAAAATAAATAAATAAGAACAACATGATACCCAAAACAGAACGATTAAACACCAATTAAAAATATAACATTTAAAAGAAAAACAACTAAAACAAATAATAAAAAAACAAAAGAAATGTAATGCTCTGTTTTCAAATCTGAAAACAGAGCACTCAACTTCTTCCTCTCGCTCGACTTTTGAAAACAGAGCACTCAACTTCTTCCTCTCGCTCGACTTCTCCCCCCCTCCTCTGTTCTTTGGAGCCGAAGCAGCCGAGCTCCTTCTTCTTCCTTGGACCAGCCGAGCTCCCTTCTTCTTCCTTTGGACCAGCCGGCTCCCACCACTCCCCAGCCGAGCTCTCCTGGTTTCCACCCAAAACCGAGCACACCCCTCTTGTCTTCCTCCTTCTCCTTTTATAGCCGCGGACGGACTCCTGATGCGGAAGGGAAATGGCAGACGCGGTGAGGACGCGGGGAGGAGTCGATCACGGACGCAATCCGGGCGCTGGGAGCAGGCTGGATCGCTGATCACGGGCGAAAGCTTCGTGGACGGCTGCTGGCACGCGATCTCGGCTTGCATCCCGGCTGGAGCTGGGAGGAATCGCGGAGATGGCTTGGAGGATTTGGAAGGCGATCCGAGATCGATGGGAGGACGCCGTGGAGGCTGGGATTTCCTTCTTCGGGTGCTGGGATTTCGGGATCACGGAAGGAAGGCGTCGATGATTGTTGGAGCTCGGATGCGGCGTCGGAGGCTGGGATTCCGGCTCGGGATTCCTTCTTTGAACCTTGGTTGAGAGGCGGGCTGGTGCGAGGAGGACATGGATGGTCGGGATGCGGCTACGGGAGGAAGAAGAATGCGGACGGGCTGATCATGTAGGCAAGGAGGGAAGGCACAGATACAAGGAATCTATTTTGCTGGGAGGGGGGATTTGATGCTGGATCTTGCTCGGAAAGCTCAAATGGAGAAGGAACGGGGACCACGAATGGCTGGGATGTCGCTTCGGCTTGGAATGGAAGGTTGCAACGCTGGTTGGGACGGATTGCAAATGGGATTCGCTGGAGTCTCCTGCGATCGCACGGAGTGACTTGCTGGTAGGTGGCTGGCACGGATGAGGGGCATTCATGGCTTGGATGCGCCGTGGAAGATGGATACGGACGGGAGATGGGATGCTAAAAATGGACGCCAGTGGACTCTTGGGCTGCTGGGATTTGGATCACGAGTCACCTGTTCTGACTGGAGGTCAATTGCAAGTTTCAAGTCATGGGTCACCCGACCCCATAGTTATGATATGACCAAATTAGGTTTGCCCAAAAATTCTTTTCCAAAAGCACAAATAAAATGGACCCGATTCGAACCCGAACCTGACTCGGACCCGACTTGATCTTCAACCGGGTCGGATCTGGGAAGGGATCCTTCTTTAGTCAAATTTGAACTCAATGTGCATTTTATTTCTAATTTATGAAAATATGTGCCAAACCCAAATATAATATTAATCCAGTGAATTTATCATTATCGGTTAGCAATAATACTAATTTAGGTGACATGTGGGTCGCACTTTTGTGCTCTCATCACACCCCCCAACTAGCTTATTGCTAGTCTCTAGCAATTTAGTGCGAAAATGATAAAATAAGAGTGCAAAAGTGTAATTTATTATATAAATATACTAAGATAAATACTCATTTTCGTAGAGCATTACGATTGCACTTAGCACGTGCAACAAGCCGTTAAACCCCTAGGTTACCCTAGTGGACGAGTGTTGTCTCGTGAGGGTTTGCAGTGAAGTTACCCACAAACTTCAATCCCAAAATAAAATTTGTTTTATGAAATGAAAGTCTAATTTTCAAGTATATAACTGATAAGAATTTCAAAAGCACACAAGGTTTTAATTACTAAGTAGCCCAAATTCTAGGTTAGTATGCAATTTAAGTTGAAGTCATTAAGTTTTCTGTTAGGAAGTTGTAAGACTTATTTATACTTGAGTGCTCAGTGAAGTTTGGACCATGCACAAGCTAAGGTTTTGGATCTCCAAAATATCGCTAATATTAGTAGTTTCCAAGAATTGGTCGGACAAGACCTATTTGCTGATTCAAAATCATCTTTTCTGCAGGATTTCGAGAGCTGTGGATGTTTACTTTAATACCTCATGGGCTTTATCTGTAATATTCCAGTTTACTCGAATTTTTACAACGATGGCTTTCACACTATTGTCTTTCTTAAGGTCAGTATACATTTTTTTTTCATTTTTTTTTTTTTTGCATTAAAGAGAAATGATAATGTATATATTGTGCACTTTTACTCCTGTGACCTCCATGTAGCGAGCAATTAGTCGACAATTCTCACACCAGTTGGCATGAGGTGTCGGGCATCAAGACTCCCCTACGGACCTATGCTCGGGTTCCTCATCACAAGCCCGCTGACCTTTGACAATAGGTAGCCCTTTCGATGTACCTGACTAAATCCACCCTTTTTTTTTTTTGAACTTTTTTTTTTTTGGATCAGAAAAAGATGGTTCATCAGGATTCGAGGTTGCTACCATATTCTCAACACAATGTCGATCCTATACCTTAGAAAATGCAGGCCAGATGTGTTGTGAAATTTAAAGCACTAATTAGCTTACAACTCACTAAAAGGAACTTAATAAAAAGAACTCACTTTGCACTACTTCCAACTAGTCCATTGGGCTCTTAGATTTTATATACCTTGTGTGTTGTAGTTTTTTTTTTTTTTTTAATTTAAATTTTTTTTTTATAAAATTCCAAATGTTTAAAAATACCCCCAAACCTAAATCTAACATTGTCCTCAATGTTAAAGAAAATTTAAAGCAGTAAGAGGACAGAGGAGAAGTTACCTGATATGGGTGGGTAAATTGAAAGTTGGGGCAAAATCCCCCAAACCTGCATGTTAGTAATTTTTTTGAACTTTTTTTTTAAATAAAAGATATTTACATGTTGGGTTGCCTCCCAAGAGCGCTAAGTTTTATGTCTTCAGCCAGACAAAATGTAAATCTCCTTTTTTTTTTCAACCATTATCTAAGAATGGTTTTGGAAAAGTCCAATGAAGAACAGTCGGCTGATGACGATCTATGCTCATAAGGGGAACAGAACTAAGAGGCGCATGCTTGATCCCTTCCTCGGAATGGGCAAGGTAAGCTTCTAAAGGGTCCTTATTATAAGTTTGTAAGAAAGTCTCCTGAACCAGACTTTCAATCATGTCAACTTCATTGATTTCTTTGTCGTCTGGTGGTTGTTTACTTATGTTGAAGACATTAAGCTCGACTTTCATGTTGCCAAAAGATAACTTCAGCATCCCATTTCGACAGTTGATCACAGCATTTGCTGTGGCTAAGAAAGGTCTACCTAAAATTATAGGTGTGTGACTGTCTGGATGTATTGCAGGTTCAGTCTCAAGGATAACGAAGTCCACAGGATAGTAAAACTCATTTACTTTCACTATTACATCCTCTACAATCCCTTGGGTTACTTCACTGTCCTATCTGCTAAGGAAAGGGTAATATTTATAGGCTTTAATTCCCCCAAACCTAATTTTTGATACACATAGTAGGGAAGTAGGTTTACACTGGCTCCTAAATCTAATAGAGCTCTCTGGATAATCGTCTCTCCTATTTTTATTTCAATAGTTGGGCAACCAGGGTCTTTGAATTTCGGGGCAATCTGTTGTTGAATGAGAGATGAGGCTTGTGCAGCCATAACAGCTTGCCTAGGAATACTGGTTTTTCTTTTGACCGTGGTGAGGTCTTTCAAGAATTTTGTATAGGAGGAAATTTGTCTTCTGGCATCGAGAAAAGGTATATTTATTTGAACAGTTTTAAAGACTTCCATGATTTCATCAAAGTTAGATTGTTTCTTGGAGTTCTGAAGTCTACTGGGAAAGGGAACCTTGGGTTTGTATGTTTCTATGGGTTCTTCCCTCTTTTCCGGTTTGTCCTGTTCTTGACCCCTCTTCTGAATAGGGTTCTTATCGGATTCAGTTTTATTTTCTTTTTCATTTTCAGGAAGTTGGACTTTATTGTCCACTTGCTTGCCAGACCTTAAAGTGGTAATTGTCTGGACTTCATAGGTCGGATTTCCATTAGAATTGATTTGATACTGACCTATCTGACCTTGATTTTGTTGTCTAGTAGGGTTAGGCACTGGTTGACTAGGTAGTTCACCTTTCTTCCTATCCCCTAGAGAGTTAGCTATTTGGCTCAGACTAACCTCAAGTTTTGCAATTGCTTGCGCATGGAATTGGTTAGTCTGGGCTTGGGCTGTATTGGTCTGTTGTTGTTGTTTGATAAAATCTTGTTGTTGTTTCATCATATTAGCCATCATGGTTTCTAATTGTGAAGGTTGCTGTGGAATAGGGGCATTATAAGGCGGTACAGATGGAACCAAAGGTTGGTTCATTTGTGGTGGACCTATCCTGGGGAAGTTGTTTTGAAAACCTGGTGGACCACTTTGATGCTGAATAGGTTCATTTTGCTTGTATGAAAAATTTGGGTGGAACCTATTATCAGAGTGGTAAACTGGGCTGAACGAGTTGGGAGTGGGCTTCTTAAATGCACTATATGAATTTAGAGCATTTGCTTGCTCGGCCTTTATGATGGGCAGATTAGGGCAGCACTCCACTAGATGCTCCGGACTGTTACACAAGACACACAAACTATATGACTCGTGTTCCACTTTCATGATGGGATTTGACTCTTTGTATGAACTCGAACTAGTGGAAACAGTAAAAGCATCAAACTTTTTACTTAAATTGTTCATTCCCATTCACTAGGTTGGACATAACATTTTTGAGTTCTGGGTCTGTTTTCATTTCATAATTACCTGGTTTTCTAGACCCGAACTCATCTCTATTTACTTCCTCACCATAGCTACTCCAATTTTGGGCATTCTCGGCTAAGTCAACAAGAAATTCATAGGCTTGATCCGGGGTTTGGTTCATGAACCTACCCTTGTGCATGGACTCAATCATGTTTCTATGTGCCGGAGTTAGTCATTTATAAAAGAAATGTACTAGATCAGCCTTGTCAAGCCCATGGTGCGGGCACTTGACTAACAGATCATGGAATCTTTCCCAAAGTTGGGAAAATTCCTCCTCAAATTTTCCTCTAAAAGTTCTGATGGCATCCTTAATTTTTTCAGTTTTTACCATGGGATAGAACTTAGCCATGAACTTCCTAGACAACTGTTCCCATGATGTGATGGAATTTGAAGCAAGGGAATACAGCCATGCAGCAGCACGATCTTCTAAAGTCATGGAAAACAATCTTAATTTAATACCCTCTTCATCTAAGTTTTGATTTCTAAATGTTTGACAGATTGTCAAAAACTTGTTTAGATGAATATAGGGTTGTTCACTCTCGAACCCATGAAACTTGGGTAACATGTTTATTGTTGCAGCCCGAATTTCAAATTGGGCTGCATTATTTATTGGCAATACTATGCATGTAGGTGGACTAGCGGATGCAGGAGCGAATAATTCATTCAGGGTTCTAATATGTTCACCCATTGTAGAGATCGACGGTTGGTTTACAGTTCGCAGGTTATGATGAAAAGTTCTGTCAATCTCAGGATCAAATGGGGTTAACTTATCCCTTAATGACCTTCTACCATGCATACATTTTCCACAACTTAATTAGACTCAATTTTTTTTTTTTTTAAACGAAATCCTAAAAGATAAGAAGAAGGGCTAGACCAAGATAACCACAATCAACACCACACAATAATTTGACCCTATTAATTTTAGAGCTAAGTGAGGTTTAGTAGCTTCTTATATCTAGTTGCATAGAGACTTCTCAGGTTAAAAAAGTTCCTGAAATTCTCTCTAGATTAGACAGCTCCTAATCTCCCTTTCAGATTAAGCTTGAGCTTACCAGTTAAGTGATCCAGTAACCAGTGACCAGGAAAGTCCCGGGGTGTGCAGTGGTGCCAGAAGGGATACACCGATACCACAATACCCGTAACAGTTCTCACTGTTGTAAAACTTTCCTAGACATCACCAATTACTAAATCCTCACTGGAGTGGCTTTCAGCCGCTTCTTTCCAAGAGCCTAATTGAGCTCGAAAACCCTAAGGCCAACGTCTAATTTGATTTTAATTTAATTTGGCTTAGGATAAGTATGCAAGGTGGTGATTTTTGGGCTAAGGACAGGTAATGACTTCCCGACCTTATCTTTTTAGTGGGTTTTGTCCTTAAATTATTTTATGCAAATGCTTGATGCAACAAATAATCAATAATTTTTTTAAAGTTTATGCAAAGTCATTAGGTTGTATTGATTAAATGAGCAAGTAAAATATATTTTTTTTCTTTTACTTTTTTTTATTATTTTATTATTTTATTTTTAAATTTAAATTTTTTTTTTAAATTTTTTTTTTAGCAATAATTTGAATGTAAACTAAAACTAATCCTTATGCGTCACTCAATCTCCGAATGCCCGTTGAATAAGCTCTGGAGATTACTCCGTGAGGAGTCCCAATAAAGGTATAATAACCTCGGGAAATTACGCCTTATCAATTACTAGCAAAAATAATATAGATTTTTTTTTTTAAATTTTTTTTAATTTTTTTTTTAATTTTTTTAATATATATTTTTTAAAAATTTAAATTTAAATTTCACATTTCGAATTTCAGAATTCAAATTTTGAATTTAAGTTTTTGAATTTTTGAATTTTGAAATATTTTTTATATTTTATTTTTTTTAAAATTTTTTTTTTTCGAATTTCAAATTTCAGAATTTAATAACTACAAAATTATTAACTGAAAATAATAAAAATAAAAACTTACTACCGGAGTGCGTTCACTCCGGGCATCCAAAATCTGATTTGATCTTCGTGATCGTTCTTGCTTCTCGATTTGCCTCCCCGGCAACGGCGCCAAAATTCTGTTCGTCCGATTCCTGTCTAACTAAAAATATGCTAGACAGATCGTTGTTAGAACCGACGGACAAAAGTTAAATTTAATTCTTTTTACTCTTACCTTTCCTACTCGAAGAATAGCGGTTGTAAGAGGTCGATCCACAGGGAGGCGATTGGAGTTGCATAAAAATTAGAACGTTCACTCGGATTCAAAATCGATTTTTGAATAATAGAAGAAAAACATTATATCGGAGATGATGATGGATTCTCTAGTCTACCGGAAAATATTTTTTAATTAAAATTAACTAAAAGACAGGTATTTAAATTCGAAAAGCATTTATATATTTAACTAATCAAAGAAAAGCTTTGGCATGAATTAAAATGGATGGAAACAAGAAGATTGAAGTGAACACAAATTGCATGAAGGAAGATTTAATTGTATTCCATAACAAAGAAGAAAAATTACAGAATTTGGAGAACGGAAATTAAAAATAATAGAAATTAAAAACTTTAGCATAAATAGTTCTCTCTATTAAACTAAAACTAAAAACCCCAAGACAACATGCTCTCAAAATAAACTCTTACTAAAAACATTACTCTCAATCAAAATAAAAATAAATAAATAAGAACAACATAATACCCAAAACAGAACGATTAAACACCAATTAAAAATATAACATTTAAAAGAAAAACAACTAAAACAAATAATAAAAAAACAAAAGAAATGTAATGCTCTGTTTTCAAATCTGAAAACAGAGCACTCAACTTCTTCCTCTCGCTCGACTTCTCCCCCCCTCCTCTGTTCTTTGGAGCCGAAGCAGCCGAGCTCCTTCTTCTTCCTTGGACCAGCCGAGCTCCCTTCTTCTTCCTTTGGACCAGCCGGCTCCCACCACTCCCCAGCCGAGCTCTCCTGGTTTCCACCCAAAACCGAGCACACCCCTCTTGTCTTCCTCCTTCTCCTTTTATAGCCGCGGACGGACTCCTGATGCGGAAGGGAAATGGCAGACGCGGTGAGGACGCGGGGAGGAGTCGATCACGGACGCAATCCGGGTGCTGGGAGCAGGCTGGATCGCTGATCACGGGCGGAAGCTTCGTGGACGGCTGCTGGCACGCGATCTCGGCTTGCATCCCGGCTGGAGCTGGGAGGAATCGCGGAGATGGCTTGGAGGATTTGGAAGGCGATCCGAGATCGATGGGAGGACGTCGTGGAGGCTGGGATTTCCTTCTTCGGGTGCTGGGATTTCGGGATCACGGAAGGAAGGCGTCGATGATTGTTGGAGCTCGGATGCGGCGTCGGAGGCTGGGATTCCGGCTCGGGATTCCTTCTTTGAACCTTGGTTGAGAGGCGGGCTGGTGCGAGGAGGACATGGATGGTCGGGATGCGGCTACGGGAGGAAGAAGAATGCGGACGGGCTGATCATGTAGGCAAGGAGGGAAGGCACAGATACAAGGAATCTATTTTGCTGGGAGGGGGGATTTGATGCTGGATCTTGCTCGGAAAGCTCAAATGGAGAAGGAACGGGGACCACGAATGGCTGGGATGTCGCTTCGGCTTGGAATGGAAGGTTGCAACGCTGGTTGGGACGGATTGCAAATGGGATTCGCTGGAGTCTCCTGGGATCGCACGGAGTGACTTGCTGGTAGGTGGCTGGCACGGATGAGGGGCATTCATGGCTTGGATGCGCCGTGGAAGATGGATACGGACGGGAGATGGGATGCTAAAAATGGACGCCAGTGGACTCTTGGGCTGCTGGGATTTGGATCACGGGTCACCTGTTCTGACTGGAGGTCAATTGCAAGTTTCAAGTCATGGGTCACCTGACCCCATAGTTATGATATGACCAAATTAGGTTTGCCCAAAAATTCTTTTCCAAAAGCACAAATAAAATGGACCCGATTCGAACCCGAACCTGACTCGGACCCGACTCGATCTTCAACCGGGTCGGATCTGGGAAGGGATCCTTCTTTAGTCAAATTTGAACTCAATGTGCATTTTATTTCTAATTTATGAAAATATGTGCCAAACCCAAATATAATATTAATCCAGTGAATTTATCATTATCGGTTAGCAATAATACTAATTTAGGTGACATGTGGGTCGCACTTTTGTGCTCTCATCACTTAGCTTGCATCTAGGGTTTGAATTTGGGGCTTTTTGAAGAGTATTGAGTTTGAGCTTGATATTGGTGCAGTCTTTAATTAAAATTAACTAAGGGGAACTATGATCGTTGGAGTATTCAAATCAAGGTTTTGTTGGAATCTCAAGATTTATGAGAGATAGTTGAAAAAGGGTTTAAAGAACCTAGCTCACCATAAGAACAAGAGAGGCTCACTGAAGGTCAAAGAAATATTCTCAAAGAGTCAAAGAAAATGTTGCCCAAGGTGACAACCTAAGAGGGGGGTGTGAATTGGATTTTCTAAAAAATTATGTTACCTAAATTACTTGAATTGAATATAGCGGAATGATAAGATATTATTTACTTAAGCTCTAGGCAATTACAAGTAAAGTAGTGGAAGATTAAACTAGAGCAATTATAATCTATGTGAATGGTAAGGATGGAGTGGAAGCTAAGCAAGTTCTAAACAATCACTTATAAATCAATAGAAAACAAAGCTAGAGATATTACACAATCAAGTATGAATGTAAGGCATGAAACACAAGAGATAAGGCATCACAAATACAAAGATGTATAGTGGTTCGGTGCACCCCAGCACCTACATCCACTCCCCAAGAGCTCTTGGAAATTTCATTATAATTCCTCAGATTACAGCCAGTTGTTTTACAAGCTCACACCTAACTTGTTGTTTTCACGAGATCACAACGAACTCGGTCGATTTTCACAGGCTCACCGACTGAACCAACTGATTGTTTTTTCGGATTCACAATCAAACCCAGTTGGTTTTCACCGGTTCACCAACTACAACCTTACACCGTTGGTTTTTCCTTTGGCTCACCAACAAACCTTAACCCCTTGATTCAATCCCTTGATTGAATCAAGTTACAAGATATTAGAACAAGAATTTAAAGCAAATACAAGCTTCTTAAACAAACAGATATAGCAAATATAAACAAATAGAGTAAAGAGAAGAAGCCCTCAACCAAGTTTTGCAAATGAAGGAATTCGGCTTCTTCTTTACTTGACCCTCTTCTGATTTTGCACGAGGTAGAGGATCACTGAGGTAGCACACAGTTGGAGAGGAAGCTTTGGGATTCACTCGGATGCTCTTTTTCTCTCTCTTTTGCTTTGAATGGCCCTTTTGTGCTTTTGGAAGGTTTCTCTTGAAATCTCTTTGAAATCTCTTCCCTATGTGTTTTCTCCCACTTCCTTAACTTCTCCTCTAGCTCTCTCCTTGATTTTATAGCTTTGGATGGCATGGGAATAAAGATCTAGCCGTTAGAGACAAAAATAGAGCTGTTGGAGTTGAGAAAAAACTAGCTGTTATGCCTCCCAGCGTGCTCGAGTCGACTCGGCTGAAGCAGGAGTCGACTCGGCTGAAGCAGGAGTCGACTTGTGAATAGGAGTCTGCCGGCACTGTAGCTGGGAGTCGACTCGACTGTAGTTGGAGTCGATTCGAGCACTGTAGCGCTAAAAATCAACTCTCTATCTTTTTATCTGTTCTTAGTCGGAGTCGACTCGTAGAGTTCCGAAGTCAACTCGAGCACTATTCCTTGAAACTTCAGAGTGCCAGAGTCGACTCTGAACTTCCAGGAGTCGACTCGAGGACTATTCTTTTGAATTTTTCTTTGAATTTGCTCCTCCAACTTGAATCCTTTGAACTTGCAACTTGGGCCAATGAAGTATAGCTTTCTTTCAACTTTTTGAGAGCTTTTGTGGCCTTCTTCTATTCTTCCAACTTGTTATGTTCCTTGCAAAATAAATATCTTTATTCTTGCAACACAAACATTAGTAATTATACTTCAAGATTTTGTGATCATCAAAATCAATCTTTGGATCAGCAATCTCTCCCTTTTTGATGATGACAAACTTGGAGTATATGCAATATAAAATAGATTGTGTTCTAGAACTAATGCATAACTAAGTTGCATGAAGTAGAAAATATGCATATTTAAGACATACTTCATGATAATGCTTTAGATTTAATCAGCTTAACACAATCAACATATTTTCAATCTAAGCTAATTTGTATTCAACATAAAGTATTATGAGCATATACTCATACTCAAATATTTCTCCCCCTTTTTGACAACATCAAAAAGGTTGCAAAGTAATGAAACATTAATCACAAAGCAGCAAATGATACTTAAATATTCCTTTTCCTTAGTGTACTCTGATTTTCAGTCAATGCATGTCGAATTATTGCAAGAATATGAATCATATAACTCAAGGCAATAATGTCAGAATAAGATTAATGAGCATAAATCAAAGCCAATTAAGATGATTTCAGAGCAAATTATAATGAGAGCACATCAAATGTGATTCCAAAGATAGTTTTCAAATCAAGTGTAGGTGAAACCTTTTTCAAGTTAATTCAAGGAGTATCAAGACTGATATTCAAAGAAGACACGAATGAAAATCTAAACCCCTTTTTTTGAAAGATCTTTAATAACAAGTATGAAAGCTTGTTCATTTAAGATCTTTTGCCCAATATATTAAGTGTTTAGCAACATGAGAACAATTTAATTAATTTTCAGAGTATAAGATCAAAATCAAAAAAAAATAACATCATGTTGGATCATTAATTCTTAATAACTTCAAAGTTCTTATATGATAATAAAAGCATTCGGCACAAATACCAAAACATGAATTCATGCAATTTATGATATATCTTAGAGCATACATAAAATTCAAAGCTTTAAAAGTTCTTTTAAAGCTCTTTTAAAGACTTTCTTTTATTCCTTTAAAAAGAAGCACGTTTTGATACATATAAAAATAAATTGGCACAAAATTGAAGTTCTAAAGAGCAAGCCAATAAGAACTCATTAGTGAATTCCAAAATAGATTTTCTAATAAAGACAGATGGAATTCGTATTCAAATAATTTTCAGAACAGTTGATTTGCCGATTAAGTGCGTTTTAAAATCTATAGATCTATCATATGTAGCAGCTATTTTTAAATTTGTGTTCATAAGAGATACTCAAGAAAACTCAATACATTATTCTTCTCCTTTTTCTTTAAACTAGAGGTTCTTAAGATCAACTATTTGAATTGCAATTTGGTTCATGATTGATGCATAAAATATATTAACCAAATAGTAAGCCTCAAGGTGTATCATAAAGATTTTCAGATTTAAATTTCAGATGATACATATTGGAGAGTATTAGGATCACTTCTCATTTAGTATTCTTTCTCTCTCCTTTAGTTATGGATTTATGCAATTAAGTTCCATATGATCTCTTCTTCTGAAATTTTCTTTCTCTTTCTTGATTGAGCATTCCATTTAAGAGTTTAGAATTTGAAGATAATTTTCAATAAAATATTCAAATTGTTAATCTTGAAAATATGTTTTCTACAAATTTCAGCATATTTTTAACTTAACCCATTGAGAGCATATTTGTAAGTATCAAATCATATTCATTTGAGATAATAAACGCTCTAAAGAATTAAACTCAAAGTATAGGCTATATATAACTAAGACAAGTAATGGCAACACAAGAAGGTTCATCAAAATCAATTCATAAAATATTCAAGGTATGCATGATATGATGGTGACTTTTGAATAAGATGCAAAATCTAGAGAGATTGATATGTCTAAAGCTCCTCCTCAAAAGATGCATTCTTCTTTAATCATTCTTTTCTTTTAGTTGAATTTAGATTTTAATGATAAGCGTGAATAAAACTAAAATTCTATGATATCAAGAATGTAAAGTGATCTAGAGTTTTTCAAAATTTATAGCAATCACTCTTTTTCATCTTTCAAGAACAAGTTATGTTTCCTCTTAATCTTTGAGAAAATGTACTGAAATATTAATCAGAAGATAATTCATTTGAAACTCAATTTCTTTCAAAAGCAATTACATTTTCTTTCTTTTAAAAATCATTTGAGTGAGCTGAAATGTTTCTAGCTTTAAGATCATTCACTCTTTTAAAAATAGCTTTTTCTTTTAGTGATGGAAGCAACAATCATGCAGAAAGGGATATAGAAGATCATTCAGGTGAATGTTTATAGAATTTAATTTCTTACTCATAGATTCACAGCAATGTATACATGAAATACAATGAATCTTTTTAATATCAAAATAAAGTTATATATTTAGAAACATTTGTTCGCAATCAAGATCATTGAAAAATACATCATTTAAATCAATTTTTGTACACTTTAAAGATAAGAAATGATATGTTTTAGATGCGTATCAGAGCAATCAACCAAGACATCAAAATTAATTCTATTTTTCTTAAGTTAAGATTTTTATTTAAGAATCATATTGAGTTATTCTCCTGAATGTTGCGATCATTGAAGCATATAACTAAGGTTACAAAGATGTAACGATATAAGCATTTTTAAATTAAGTTTAAGCTTTTATACAAAATCGGATTCTGAACTTCATAAAGATTTTCAAGGAGGCTTTCAAAGTTATAATTTGAGATATGTATCTTCCATATTGTAGCTCATCTTAAATCATTACGATTGAAAATATATATTTCAAACATATTAGAGCATATTCAGAATTTTTGTATTTAATGTTGAGTTTTGGTATGAATTAGAACATTATGTTCCAAAGTTAGGCAAGTTGAAGGATAAAACAAAATCAATTCATTTTTTCTAAATAGAGATATTCTTCTCTTCTCCTTTTTATAAATTTATTCAACTTTCAGATTTCAAAGATGATCGTGAATGACAAATCTGAAATTTCTTTTTAATAATACCAAAAAAAATTTATGTAGTACTTCAAACATTCAATTAAATTATCCAAGCATGGAGCATCACAAAATATTGAGAACCCATAATTCAAACCATCATGCCTCATGCAAAATATATTATGTGTTAAATCATGCATTAAAATATTAAAAACAAGCATGTCAAGGATCAAAATCAATTCTTTTCAAATAAACTCCCCCTATTTAAATATAATCTTGCACTGATTTCATCCTTAAGGTGTGTTTTCAAGTGACTAAAACTTGACTTGATTCTTCTTATATACTTTCATTTACTTTGTCTTTCATTTCTCTATTTTTTGAATTTCTTTCCTTAACCAATTAATGAACATTTTGATTTTGTTTTTCATTTTTACTTTCTTATGCTCTATACTCTATTTGCTCCCTATCCGGTGGAGTTGGAAGAGGCACGAGGTACTACCACTAGCCTCCTTCTTGGCACCATTCCTATGATAAGCAATATAAAAAGGTTAAAATGTTCACTTCAAACTTTTCCTATTTAAGTGTAATTAATTACGGATTTTATCCCTTCCAAAAGAATGCTCACACAAGTCTCACAATGTACCGAATATATTATGCTTGCTTTGCTTTTTCTTAAGATTGGAGTATTTGCCTTTACTTAAATTTTACTTTCCTTGAATAATATTTTTTTTCTTTTCTTTATCTCTCTTTCTTTTTGTTATTCTCAAGTAATTCATATGAAAGAGCAGAATAAAGAAATAATCTTATGTATCGTATAGATGTATATCATGCAAACAATATTTTCATTATGCTCAAGGATTCATAGCTTCTCACAAGTTATTTTAAATCAAAATTTTAAGCATAAACTTGTGTATTTCATGGTTATGACATAAGCAAAGATATATTTTAGTTTGGGCAAACCATGAAACAATTTGTAAAAGCATAAGTCAATCAATACATATATAGACATGATATCAAGAAATTAATAATTAAAGACTTTAATCATGCCACAATAAGATTTAAGTTATTGACTTTGCTCAGCTAATTTATGAGAGAGGTATCTAAAATTACCGATTCATTCTGCATTCTTCAAGTCAAATACCTACTAGATTTCTTATGTGTAAAATTTTGGCTGAAGAAGGTCCCCTTTCTTGTTTGCATGTGAATGTTTATTATATCTTATGTGGAGGTGTCCTTCAAGTTGAAATCTCTCATTTTCTTGCTTAAGGATCGTGCATTATTAATAAAATTTTTTTCTTTCTTAAAGAAAAGTCATTAGTTTCTTAAAGATACAAAATATTCATACAACATATTTCTTAACTAGATGACTCAACATAAGATATGACAATAATTGAATATTGAGTCATTTTACTCAAGAGATTGCCTAAATATAAGCAAGCACATGTCACTTGAACTAAAGAGATAGTTTCATTAACTAAGATGGTTCAAGGACAAGCATGTGAGGCAATAGGAAGATTCATCCAGGTCAAATCAATTTCTTATTTTCAGAATCAATTTAGCTTAGATTCTATTTGCTTAAGATAATTATCAATAAGACATGCTAGCTAAGTTTTAATCAAATTATCCAATCTTCTATAAGAGTTTTCTTGTGGACTAACTTTGGTCAATGAAGATCTCCTTTCTTGTTAGTCTTAATTTGGAGTTCAAGAGAAGATGTTAATTCATTCATCATACATATTTCAAACTCACCTTGCATGAGCTTAGTAAAATCTTCATATCAATCTTTATTAGTAGAACCAAAAATGATGTCATCAATATATACTTTGAGCAAATAAGATATCACAATTCTTCTTTTTGATGCATAGATTTATCGCTATTACTTTCTATCAAAAAGTTACTCAAGCTTTTATATCATGCTTTTGGTGCTTGTTCCAAATCACACATTGCTTTATCATATTTGTAATGAGTGTTTTCAAATAAGGTGGTTATTTTACATAGATCTTCTTTAATGAAATAACCACATAGGAGTGCATTCTATACATTCATTTGACAGAATATAAAGCTCATAAGGCACGCAAATGATAATGGTGATCTTTACTTCTAATCATCCAAGAATTTTATCTAGATCTATTTCATCTTTTCTTGATTGAATCTTTTAGTAGTCACCAATTTTTCTTTATTAAGTATATTTCTGAAAAACTCAATTTGGTTCTAATTATTAATAAGTTTTCAGATTTTATCGGTAAGATTTCAAATTCTATCTCTTTCAAAAATGATTTAGTTTAACTTGACCAATTATAATCTTGTTCATTCTTCTTAAGGTGTTTTAGTTTCAGATTGTTATATGTAAGCAAAAAAATTAACCATATACATATATAATCTGATTTTAGTGACTTGATAAAAGATCATTAGTCTCATAAAGAATAAAATGAATTGAAATTTCTACAACTAGGATCTTTTCATTGAATATTCTATATTCATTGCTTGATGAATGATATCCAAAGACAGGAGTATCTTTATCATGTTTGGCATTATTTTCATAAGAACATATCAAGCATAACATGTACGACTGAAAAATATGAAAGATATGCAATAGTTCATTTTCTATTTTTCAGAAGATCAAAAGGAGTTTTCATCAAAAATAGATCTAATAGAAGCCATATGTATGACAAGCAGTGATGATAGCTTTTAACAAAAATCATTTAAGTAGATGACTATCATACAACATTGTCTTTTTCATTTCTTCAAGGATTCTATTAACCCTATTTTACTTATGGTGTTCTTGGTGCAGAAACAATTGTATTCAATATTATTTTCTGTGCAAAACTTAACAAGAAATTGGTTTTCAAAACTGTGCCATGACTTCTTTATTTTTATAGTTTGCAAACCTTTTTCATTTGAACCCTTTTGTGAGTTTGTGCCAATGCAGAAAATATTTCAATTTAAGTGCCAAGAACAAAACCATCATTAACTTTGAGAAATCATCTACAATTACAAAATTAAGAAACTTATCTCCTAGGTTCACAATTCTAAAGATCCAAATAAGTTCTTGTTGAGAATTTTCAAGGACTATGAGATGGAAACAATATTTTCAGAATTTAGAAATGATTCTAGTTTGTTTTCCTAGATGATATGCGTAGAAAACTTTGACCTTGCAGAAATTAATCTAAGTAAACTAATGACAAGGTCTTTTGAGATTAAGTCCATACTAGTATGAGTTGATTTTATATGCCACAACTAACTTCTTTAATCTTGGTATTCATAATGCATATATCTAAAAATATACCAAGTTCACATTCTTATGCCTAAGATCAATAAAAGATAATGCCATTGATAAGAACTCTCAATCATGCATATAAAAAATTCATAGAGTTATTCTAGGAGAATTGATTTACAAAATTATCCATCTATAAGTAAAGCATAATATAGAAAGATGGAGTGATTTGGATATATTTTCTTTTCATACCAAAAATATTACTTATCTTACAAAAATGATTAATACTTGCAAGTTATGTTTTTAATCAACTAATAAAATAATTTCAATACGAGAGGATGCAAGAATTACTTATTTTATTATTTTCTTTCATTTTAATCACTCTTTTTAATTACATTTTAAATTTAATTCTTTAACACGTGTCTAGAGCACGCATTGTTCAGATAACATCTTTTATTAGAACCTTGGATAGCTAGACACACTTGCTGAAAAATAATCATATTTTCAACTTAGGAACCCAAGCTCTTTTGGGTCCTTGCAGGGTTAGCTATAATTGTTCCTTTTGGAACCCATATTTTCTTGATAACTATTTTGTTTATTAGTTTACAGGTTTTAGGATTACAAGGAATGTATTTCTGCATACTCTTGTTAAATTTAACAAACATAGATTTAACATAAGTAGATGATGAATTTTCAATTTTCTGTTTTTATTCATTAGGTTCATCAGATTTTTGAAAAAACTATTTTAGGATGATCAGAGGAGGATTTAGCACATATGTTATTAAAGACTTTTTGTGTGTACCAAGGTTGATATCCTAATCCAGTCTTTTCAAATTCAGCTCTTTGATTATTTATCATTAAGTTCAATTTTTCAGAGCTGATAGTAAATTTTTTAACTATAGGCTTAAATTTGTTAACTTCTTTAGTTAACATTTCATTGTCTTCTAAAAGCAATTCATTGTTTTTCTAAATTATATCCATGGCTTTCAGCAAGAGATAGATTTTTCTGATTTAACTTTTTATTCTTTAAACTAAGTTTCTTATATTCTAAGTATAGTTCAGAAAAAGCATCATAAAGTTCATCAAATGTAAAATCAGATTGAGTATCGGCATGTACTTCATCTTTGAATGAGAATCACTTTGAGTTCTAGTACATACCTCATCTTCATGTCCCACAAGGCAAAGATTTTCAATTTCTGTTTGCTGTTCTTCTTCTTCAGAGCTTGTTTCACTAAAAATGTTAGTGCATTCATATTTAACTTCAAGCATATTCCAGATTTTCTTAGCAGTTATGCAAAAAGATATGCTATTAAGTCACTATCATCTAATGCACCAATATAGAATATTCATGGCTTTTGTATTTTGCTGAGCCATTTTCTTATCATGATTAGTATTTGTGTGTGGACCATTGACTATGATACTCCATAAATCATAGTCATGTGCTTGAATGAAAATGCATATGCGTGCTTTCCAATGTGTGTAGTTTATACCATTAAATAGTGGAGGTCTATCAATTAATTGTCCCTCTCCAAGAAAACTATCTATTTGAGTTGTCATGATCTTTGTCTCTTTGATCCGTTAGATTAACATCAATATTGGAGCACGAGGCTCTGATCTACTTGTTGCCCAAGGGTGACAACCCAAGAGGGGGGGTGAAAGATATTTTCTAAAAATTATGTTACCTAAATTACTTGAATTGAATGCAGCGGAATGATAAGATGTTATTTACTTAAGCTCCAGGCAATTACAAGTAAAGTAGTAAAGATTAAGCTAGAGCATTATAATCTATGTGAATAGTAAGGATGGAGTGGAAGCTAAGCAAGTTCTAAACAATCACTTATAAATCAACAGGAAACAAAGCTAGAGATATTAACAATCAAGTATGAATGTAAGGCATGAAATACAAGAGTGTGGAGTGATTGATTAAAATCCTATTTGATTTTGATGAGCTCAAAGCATTTGAGTATATCTTATGTTTACTAATGAATTCAATTAAGTGTTTCAGTGAAAATCGTGTCTAAGTGTTTCTAGACTTGGTTCAAGATATTTTGGATAAGGTATGAAGTCAGTTTGAACCAAGTCTGAGACTTGAGTCGACTCCAGGATATTACGAGTCGACTCCAAGCGTATCAGAATCACTGGCATGGGCTCGAGTCGACTCCAGACCAGTACGAGTCGACTCCAACTGAGAATAGACAGAACAAACAGAAAGCATCAACTCAAAACCTGTCAACGAGTCGACTCCTGAAGTGCGCGAGTCGACTCCGATGGTTTACCGAGTCGACTCCGGAGTAGTATGAGTCGACTCCAAGGAGTTACAGACAGAAAAGTCAGAGAGCGAATTTCGACCCTGAGATTCGAGTCGACTCCTGTGGAACGCGAGTCGACTCCGATGGTTGGTAGGGTCGACTCCAAAGAAGCGGAAAAGTCGACTCTCAGTGGTTCACAAGGCAAAAGTCAGAGAGCAGTTTTCGGGACTCTGAGATTCGAGTCGACTCCCGCAATACGCGAGTCGACTCCGAGACAGCGCGACCCAAAAAGACAGAAGACCGATTTACTATCTCTGAGAGCCGAGTCGACTCCCAGACAGCTCGAGTCGACTCCAAGGCCAGCGCTAACCAAAAAGGCAGAAGGCTATGTTTCGAACTGATAGCCGAGTCGACTCCGGAGAAGTTCGAGTTGACTCCAAGACTGGACGAGCCAAAAGACAAAAGATCGGAAGTTCGGGCTCTGAGCGCCGAGTCGACTCCCAGGATTGTCGAGTCAACTCGAGTGGGCCAAGTTGAAAATTAGCTCCATGGATTTCATGAGATGAGCCGACTCCGAAAATGCCAAGTCAGCTCCAGAAGTTGGCGAGTCGACTCCGGGTCAAGACGAGTCGACTCCAAGAAAAGCAGTTGAGTCGACTCCAGAAAAGCATGAGTCGACTCCGCTACAGCGAGTCGACTCCGCATGAGTCGACTCCCGCTACAGCCGAGTCGACTCCGATCGCGCGAGTCGACTCCGACCCCAACGGACATATTGTCAGGTTGTGCAGAGTGTGCAGAACGGGCAGAAAAAGGTGTCTAACGGCTAGTTTCCGTGGGGGATGGCTTAAATAGCCACAGAGGACTGTAGCAAGGCAGAGAACACCATTCCATTCAAAGAGATCAAGCATTCATTCTCTGCAAGTTGGTTTTCAACGAAAAGAGGAAGAGCGCCATTAACTCCATCCAACTTCCTCTTCCCAGCATTTAAAGAAGCTCCTCCTGCATTCAAGTCGACCAGACATTCAGAGGAGACCAAGTTCAAGAAGCCCTACTCTACTCCAACTCAAACGTGTTTGAGGGCTCTTAACTTCTCTCTAGTTTATATTGTTATTTATCTGCTTTTGAGAAGCTCTTGTTTTCTGTTTGTTTTTTCTTTCCATCTTGTCTTTGCTTGGTTCAATCGGGGGATTGAATCAAGGGTGTAGAGGTTGGTTGGTGAGCCGAGTGTAAAACCAACGTGTAAGGGTTCGATTGTGATCCCGGAAAACAATCGGGGTGGTTCTAGTCGGTGAGCCTGGAAAACCGACCGAGTTCGTTGTGAGCTCGTAAAACAACAAGTTTGGTTGTGAGCTTGTAAAACAACCGGCTGTAATCCAAGGGGTTATAGTGAATTCCCAAGTGAGACTTGGGAGTGGACGTAGGAGCAAGGGTTAGCTCCGAACCACTATAAAACCTTGTGTTTGTGATTGTTGTCTCTTTCTTTTCTCTCATTTCATTCACAGCACATAGCAATTAATCATCACTAAAGCATTAATTAGTCATCCACAAACGTTTTAATTGCAAAATTATTTTAAAACCCAATTCACCCCCCTCTTGGGTTGTCTATCTGGGCAACAAGTGGTATCAGAGCCTAAACTCTTCTACCCTAAGAGTAAAAGATCAAAATGACAACCCCATTTGGATCTTCCCACATTGAGGGTCAGTCCACCCAAAGACCCCCATTCTTTAATGGATCCGACTACTCATATTGGAAGGCTAGGATGAGAATATTCATCCAAGCCCAAGACTATGAGATGTGGACCATTGTATAAATGGACCATACATCCCATCCATCTATGTAGAGGGGTCACTGTACCCAAACTAGAAAAGGATTGGGATGAACATGACATGAGAAAGGCACAACTCAATTCTAAAGCAATGAATGTGCTTTACTGTGCATTAGATAGGAATGAATTCAATAGAGTCTCTACTTGCAATTCTGCAAAAGAGATTTGGGACAGACTTGAAGTGACCCATGAGGGCACGAATCAAGTCAAAGAATCCAAAATAAATATATTAGTTCATAAGTATGAACTATTTAAGATGGATTCTAATGAGACAATCACTAGCATGTTCACTAGGTTTACTGACATTGTCAATGGCCTAAAAAGCCTTGGCAAAAACTATACTAACAGTGATCTTGTCAGGAAAATTCTTCGCTGTCTACCAAGGTCATGGGAAGCCAAGGTGACGGCAATCCAAGAAGCTAAGGACTTGAACAAGCTTCCACTTGAAGAGCTCCTTGGATCCCTAATGACTCACGAGCTAACAATGAAGCAGCACAGCGAAGAAGAGTCCTCCCATAAGAAAAAGGTAATAGCTCTTAAATCTACATCATCTAACAAGACTTTCTTGCAGTAGCAGCAGTGAAGAAGAGATCATGAGGGAGATGATGATGAGGCTCTTCTTGTGCGCAAGTTCAGAAAATTCATCAACCACAAGAAGTCCTATCATCAAAGGAGAGGCCCCTCAAATTCCTATCGCAAGGATAAAGGTAAGGAAAGGGAAAATGAGGGGATTGGTTGCTATGAGTGCAAAAAGCCGGGACACATCAGAGCTGAGTGTCCCTTACTAAAGAAGAGCAGCAAGTACAAGAAGAAGAAAGCCCTTGTCACCACCTTATCGGACTCCGACGCATCATTTTCATCATCGGATGAAGAACAAGAAGAAAAGGCCAATTTCTGCTTCATGGCCAATGAAAATGAGGTAACGTCCGAAACGCATTTAGATTTTACATTTGATGAATTGGTATGATGCATTTAATGAATTAATGATAGAATATAAGGCTATAAACCTTAAGAAACAAGAGCTAAAGCTAGCTAATCAATCTTACTTACATAAATACAATAAATTAGTTAAGGATAAGGACTCTATCACCAAAGAAAATTTAGAACTTAAGACAAGCAATCAACTCTTAACTCAAAAGACTAATACCTTGAGTAAAGATATTGAAAAACTAACTAAAGAAATTTCAGAACTTAAAAACATAAAACAAATCTTAAAACGAGAATGTCATAAAAGATTTAAACATTCTAAAAACCGAAAAACAAACTCTAACTAAAGACTTGAAAGTACAAACCTTTGGTTGAAAAATTTACATATAGTTCAGAAAAACTGAATATGATACTTAATAGTCAACGAGCCGTATTTAATAGAGCGGGTTTAGGATATAAACCCAAAAAATAAGCAAAAACTTCTTAGTAACTTCTTTGTTAAAGCTGGAGAAAGCAAAACTAAGAAAGTAACCTGCTTTTGTTCTGTGGAACTGTAGGACATAAAGCAAACATATGTGACTATAGGAAAGGAAAACTAAAAGAAAAATTAAAAGGGTATGGTTCCAAAAAGGAACCAATATGACTAACCATGAAGGACCCAAGAAAACTTGGGTACCTAAGATTATATGATCTGCTTTGTAGGAGTGTCTTGCAGCCAAGGTCAACAAAAACTGCTGGTATTTGGACAGTGGCTGCTCAAGACACATGACGGGTGACAAGGATCAATTCTTCACCCTTGAAGCTAAGAAGGGAGGTGCTGTGACTTTTGGAGACAACAACCAAGGTCACATCATTGGTATAGGTAAAGTACAAATTACCCCTTCTACTTTTATTGATAATGTTCGATATGTTGATGGTCTTAAGCATAATTTATTAAGCATTAAGTCAATTATGTGATAGAGGCTATGATGTTATGTTTAAACCATCACTATGTATCGTAACAAACCCAAATGACAATAGTTTAGTTTTTAAAGGAATAAGACGTGGGAATGTGTATGTTGTAGACCTTGAGGATCTTGCCAAACACAACCCATGCTTAGTTGTTAATGAAACTAAGGACAATGATGCTAGTTGGTTATGGCACCGTAAGTTAGGTCATGCAAGCAATGGACACAATATCCAAACTAGTTAAAAAGAGATTTTGTGATAGGTTTGCCAAAATTAAAGTTTGAAAAGAATAAAATTTGTGAAGCATGTCAATTTGGCAAACAATCAAGGAACTCCTTTAAATCTATAAATTGTGTCTCAACTTCTAGACCTCTAGAACTACTACACATGGACCTATTCGGACCAACTAGAGAACCACAAGCCTAGGTGGAAATAAATATTGGTCTAGTTATTGTAGATGATTATTCTAGATACACTTGGGTCATGTTCTTAACTCATAAGGATCAAGCTTTTTCAGTTTTCAAGAAATCTTCATAAAGAAGTAACCAATGCTAGGGATACTTCCAGTAATAGCTATTAGAAGTGACCAATGGTACCGAATTTGAAATTATTTATTTGAAGAATTTGTAGTAAAAAGGGATAACACACAACTTTTCTGCACCTAGGACAACCACAACAAAATGGAGTTGTGGAGAGAAAAAATAGAACTCTAGAGGAAATGGCTAGAACTATGTTATGTGAAAGTAACCTCCCCTAAGTACTTATGGGGGAGAAGCCATTAATACTTCCTATCATATACTAAATAGAGTTTTATTGAGACCTATTATAAAGAAAACACCTTATGAACTTTGGAAAAAACAGAAAACCAAAGGTAAACTATTTTCATGTCTTTGGATGTAAGGTGTTTTGTTCATAATAATGGGAAAGAATAATCTAGAAAAATTTGACTCAAAATCTGATGAGGCTATATTCTTGGGGGTACTCTTACAACTAGCAAAGCCTATAGAGTCTTTAATAAAAGAACCTTAGTTATAGAAGAATCTATACATGTTGTATTTGATGATTCTCGTGACATCTCTTCTAGCAAGAGAGTTAATTTTGATGATAATGCTGAAATTCTTGAAGAAAAGATAGATGAGATGACAACTACAAGATGATAATCAAAAAATTAATTGAAGGTGCATCATCAAGCCAAGAGGCAATTGTGGATCATGGGCTAACTAAAGCTTGGAGGTATGCTCACGGGCATCCTAAGGATTAATTCTAGATGATCCATCTCAACTATTAGGACTAGAGCATCCCCTTAGGAACTTAAACAATCATCTAGCTTTCGTTTCACATTTTGAGCCCAAACACATAGAAGAAGCTGAAAAAAGATGTAAATTGATAAATGCAATGCAAGAAGAATTAAACCAATTTACTAGAAATAAAGTATGGAATCTAGTTGAAAGACCTACTGAATATTCAATTATAGGTACCAAATGGATTTATAAAAATAAACTTGATGAAAATGGTATTGTAATAAGGAATAAGGCTAGACTAGTAGCAAAGGGTTATAATCAAGAAGAAGGTATAGATTTTGATGAAACCTTTGGCTCCGGTAGCTAGACTTGAAGCAATTAGACTTTTACTAGCTTTTGCATGCTCTAAGGACTTTAAATTATTTCAAATGGATGTAAAAAAGGTGCATTTTTAAATGGGTATATTAATGAGGAGGTATATGTAGAACAACCTCCTGGTTTTGGAAAATCATCAATACCTTAATCATGTTATAAATTGAACAAAGCACTTTATGGTTTGAAACAAGCACCTAGAGCATGGTATGAGAGACTTAGCAATTCCTATCTAGAACATGAGTTCTCTAGGGGTAATGTAGATACAACACTGTTTCTGAAAAGGCAAACAAAGATATGTTATTAGTACAGATTTATGTTGATTATATTATTTTCGGTGCTACTAACAATCGCCTCTGCGAAAGAATTTGCCTGATTTGATGCAGAGTGAATTTGAAATGAGCATGATGGGAGAGAGCTGAATTACTTCCTTAGACTTCAAATCAAAACAATCTGAAAGAAGGCATCTTCATCAGTCAAGCCAAATACATCAAGGAGATGCTCAAGAAGTTTGATATGGAGGGAAACAAATCAATCAGCACCCCCATGAGGCTCATCATGCAAATTAGACCAAGATGAATCAGGTAAATCTGTAGATCAGAAGCTATATAGAGGTATGATAGGATCTTTGTTGTATTTAACTGCCAAGTAGACCTGATATCATGTTTAGTGTTTGCATGTGTGCAAGATATCAGTCTAATCCTAAAGAATCTCATCTAATTGCAGTCAAAAGAATCTTTAAATACCTAATAGGAACCAAGAATATAGGTTTATGGTATTCTAAAGAATCTAGCCTAAAATTAATAGGATACACAGATTCAGACTTTGCTGGATGTAAACTTGATAGAAAAAGTACCAGCGGGTCTTGTCAATTTCTAGGAGAAAACCTAATCTCATGGTTTAGCAAGAAACAAAACTCGGTTGCTTTATCTACTGCTGAAGCTGAATATGTTGCAGCCGGGAGTTGTTGTGCTCAAATCTTATGGATCAAACAACAATTAGAAGATTATGGCATTAAACAAGATAAAATACCCATTAATTGTGATAATACAAGTGCCATTAATCTAACTAAAAATCCAATTCAGCATTCAAGAACTAAACATATTGAGATAAGACATCACTTCATAAGAGATCATGTACTGAATGGTGATGTGACACTACAATTTGTTTGCACTGATGATCAATTAAGCTGACATTTTTACAAAACCCCTAAGTGAAGAGAGATTTAGTGTGCTTAGGAGGGGAATTAGGAGTGATTGATCCATCCTAGTGGTATTTTTCACTAGTTCATTGATTTTGATGATTAGATCATGGTTAATTTAGAGTTTCTTTACCAATGATCATCAAATCAGATCATAACTTAGTGATTTTCCCTCATACGGCACGAAACATAGCATGATTTTTAGGTGCGTGCCAGGGTCGAGACGACTCGAGCAAGTTTCAGAGTCGGCTCGTAAGGGGGAGTCGACTCGCACATTTACGGGAGTCGACTCGAGAACAATGGCAGCA
Organism: Phoenix dactylifera; assembly: GCF_009389715.1. Lineage (NCBI taxonomy): Eukaryota > Viridiplantae > Streptophyta > Magnoliopsida > Arecales > Arecaceae > Phoenix > Phoenix dactylifera. The sequence goes on from NW_024067809.1 coordinate 266,738, forward strand.
GAGGGGGAGTCGACTCGCATACAGTCGGGAGTCGACTCAAGGTAAACAGGCGCATAAGGAGAGTCGACTCGCGCATATTTTTGAGTCGACTCGAGGTCGAGTCGACTCGCGACTCAGTGGAGTCGACTCGCAGTCGGGATCCGACTTTTTAACCCTAACTCCATCATTTAGAAAACACTTATTTTCACCGCCGCCACTGTTCAAAACCCTAGAGCCGACTCCTAGATCGTCTCCGGCCGCCCCTAGGTCTTTTTCCGTCGATCTTTCATAGTCCATTAGGTTTCTCATCCCATTCTAGGTCAACCATGCCTCGCAAAGCCACTGTCCCAAGCCGGAAGAGGCCCCATTCCACGACCGGTGCCGAGCGGCGTTCCAAGGCTCGGAACGACCCCGTGAGGCCACAACCTCCGGCTGGTTCCCCGCCGAGGGCCGTTCCCTCGAGGCCGTGTGCCGGGAAGGCGGTCTCCACCGGGAGATACGTCGATTTCGACTATCTCTCCCGGGAGGGCTTCACTATAGGAGATAGACTTAGGGCCCAGGGTTTAGAGTACTTTTGTTCCCTAGATCTCCCCACATATCCTGGCCTGATTAGAGAGTTCTATGGTACTGTCCATAGGGGAGATGGGGGAATAGAGGGAACCGTAGCCGGTGTCCCACTGTTTATTTCCGAGAATTTCATAGCCCAAATCCTCCACCTTCCACAGTTAGGGGTGGCTCCCACACACCCCGAAGATAGGACTGAGGCCCTTACGGCCATTCTAGGGCATCCACCCCAGTCCCCTTTAGATGAGGTGTCCGCCAGCTCACTTTCAGTTGAGATGCGGCTCCTCTTGAGCATCATTTCTCGGTCTTTGTTCCCAAAGATCGGACGGTTCGACTTTGTGTCTGAGAGGGACCTAGCCCTCATGTACTACTTTCTCCAGGATACCCCCATAAACTTTCCCAAGATGATATATAGATACCTATGTGAGCCACTAGATAGACCTAGGCTCACCCTCCCCTATGGCATGTTGTTCACTCTTATCTTTAGGGAGGCCGAGATCCCTATTCCTGAGGGGGAACCCTCTCGCGCATTGCGATGGACAGATCGCATGCGTCCGGGGACCCTACACAGGATGGGGTTTTGGAAGGTCGAGGGGACATGGGTTAGGAAGTCTTCTACCTCCACACGTACCACCAGACACTCTCCTAGTCCTGACCCAGACTCTGATTATCCCACTCAGCCTTCCACTCCAGTACCCTCCACCTCAGCCGGACCCTCCTCCTCAGCTCCACCACCCATGGAGGTCCGGATTGCTCCTGAGCAGCCCCTGGAGTTGCGGCAGGAGATTGTCAGAGACCTGCGGGATGATCTACTTCGGGAGCTCCGAGGTTCAGTGCCTGCTCCCACTCCTACACCCACATCTTCTGAGTTGGTCCCTTCCTTGACTGCCGTGACAAACATGACGGCCCATGTACGGGAAGAGATCTACAATGTCCGGAGCTTGATCCAGGCCCAGTTCTCCAGTATGAGCGAGGTCACGGGCATCACTCGGAAGATGCACGATGACATCCAGAAGGACATGAGCACCACTACCCAGGGGGCCGAGCGCTTGGCGAATGTGCTCATCGACAAGCTGGACACACTTCAGAAGTCGGTGACCGAGCTCGATACGACACATAGCAGGGCCACCTCGGCCATTATCCGACAGCTCGAGCACGTCACCAATGCAGTCACACTTCTTGCAGAGCGCATGCCCCGGGGACCCGCATCCTCCTCGAGGAGACCTTAGCTGTTTTTGTGTTGACATGTATTGTTTTGCTTTACTTATTGTATTCTCAAATGTATTTACATACAAATCAATACAATGAGTAGCCATATTTTCTGCAATTCTGTGCCATTTGATCTATGATTGATTGTGTGTTCTGATTACCTCCTTTTTGATACGATGACAAAAAGGGAGAGAAATATTTAATAGATATGTAAATGGAATCAACATAAAAGGAATCAAAATGAAAATTAAAACATAATTTGTTCTTAGTGGATTTGGTACCTCGAGGCTCATTATCTCTCTGTTGGGGCTCCTAATGGAGTAATCTCCAGAATCTATTCAAGGGATATTCGGAGATTAGCCGAATCCTACTCAAGAACAAATTGACAGATTTTCCTCTAAAAACCAAAAATTTCAGTTCAAAAACTTCAATGCATTAAAAGAAAATTCAGAGAATCAAAACAAAGTAGAATGCGTATGTTGAGGGGGAGAATCTGAATTTTTAAGAAAGCTAAATCATTAAATATATATAAGCCAAACAATTGATTGCATGATATGAAGGCTTATATAATTCCAAATGAAAGGGGGAGCTTTAACTCCAAAATTTATTGTTTCACACCTTTCAAGATTGGATAAATCAAATAACCAGACACTTGAATTGATTTATGGATTTTATTTCCTTGTTTATTGAGCAATTCACTTTACATATACTCAAAGTTTTGTCATCATCAAAAAGGGGGAGATTGTGGAGTGATTGATTAAAACTCCTATTTGATTTTGATGAGCTCAAAGCATTTGAGTATATCTTATGTTTACTAATAAATTCAATTAAGTGTTTCAGTGAAAATCGTGTCTAAGTGTTTCTAGACTTGGTTCAAGATATTTTGGATAAGGTATGAAGTCAGTTTGAGCCAAAGTCTGAGACTTGAGTCGACTCCAGGATATTACGAGTCGACTCCAAGCGTATCAGAATCACTGGCACGGGCTCGAGTCGACTCCAGACCAGTACGAGTCGACTCCAACTGAGAACAGACAGACAAACAGAAAGCATCAACTCAAAACCTGTCAACGAGTCGACTCCTGAAGTGCGCGAGTCGACTCCGATGTTTACCGAGTCGACTCCGAAGTAGTATGAGTCGACTCCAAGGAGTTACAGACAGAAAAGTCAGAGAGCGAATTTCGACCCTGAGATTCGAGTCGACTCCTGTGGAACGCGAGTCGACTCCGATGGTTGGTAGGTCGACTCCAAAGAAAGCGAGAGTCGACTCTCAGTGGTTTACAAGGCAAAAGTCAGAGAGCAGTTTTCGGACTCTGAGATTCAAGTCGACTCCCGCAATACGCGAGTCGACTCCGAAACAGCGCGACCCCAAAAAGACAGAAGACCGATTTACTATCTCTGAGAGCCGAGTCGACTCCCAGACAGCTCGAGTCGACTCCAAGGCAGCGCTACACCAAAAAGGCAGAAGGCTATGTTTCGGAAACTGATAGTCGAGTCGACTCCGGAGAAGTTCGAGTCGACTCCAAGACTGGACGAGCCAAAAGACAGAAGATCGAAAGTTCGGGCTCTGAGCGCCGAGTCGACTCCCAGGATTGTCGAGTCGACTCGAGTGGGCCAAGTTGAAAATTAGCTCCATGGATTTCATGAGATGAGCTGACTCCGAAAATGCCAAGTCAGCTCCAGAAGTTGGCGAGTCGACTCCGGGTCAAGACGAGTCGACTCCCAGTCGAAAAGGCTACTTTAATTCAAATCCGGGAACAGTTGCCGAGTCGACTCCAGAAAAGCATGAGTCGACTCCCGCTACAGCCGAGTCGACTCCAGAAAAGCATGAGTCGACTCCCGCTACAGCCGAGTCGACTCCAGAAGAGCATGAGTCGACTCCCGCTACAGTCGAGTCGACTCCGGATCGTGCGAGTCGACTCCGACTCCCCAACGGACATATTGTCAGGTTGTGCAGAGTGTGCAGAACGGGCAGAAAAAGGTCTCTAACAGCTAGTTTCCGTGGGGGATGGCTTAAATAGCCACAGAGGACTGTAGCAAGGTAGAGAACCACCATTCCATTCAAAGAGATCAAGCTTTCATTCTCTGCAAGTTGGTTTTCAACGAAAAGAGGGAAGAGCGACATTAACTCCATCCAACTTCCTCTTCCCAGCATTTAAAGAAGACTCCTCCTGCATTCAAGTCGACCAGACATTCAAGAGGAGACCCGAAGTTCAAGAAGCCCTACTCAACTCCAACTCAAACGTGTTTGAGGGCTTCTAACCTCTCTTCAGTTTATATTGTTATTTATCTGCTTTTGAGAAGCTTTGTTTTTCTGTTTGTCCTTTTTCTTTACATCTTATCTTTGCTTGGTTCAATCGGGGGATTGAATCAAGGGTGTAGAGGTTAGTTGGTGAGCCTAGGTTAAAACCAACGTGTAAGGGTTCGATTGTGATCCCGGGAAAACAATCGGGGTGGTTCTAGTCGGTGAGCCTGGGAAAACCGGCCGAGTTCGTTGTGAGCTCGTAAAACAACAAGTTAGGTTGTGAGCTTGTAAAACAACCGGCTGTAATCCAAGGGGTTATAGTGAATTCCCAAGTAAGACTTGGGGAGTGGACGTAGGAGCAAGGGTTAGCTCCGAACCACTATAAAACTTTGTGTTTGTGATTGGTTGTCTCTTTCTATTTCTCTCATTTCATTCACAACACATAGTAACGAATTAATCATCACGCTAAAGCATTAATTAGTCATCCACAAACGTTTTAAATACCTAAATTATTTTAAAACCCAATTCACCCCCCCTCTTGGGTTGTCTATCTGGGCAACAAAGAGATAAGGCATCACAAACACAAAGATGTATAGTGGTTCGGTGCACCCCAGCACCTACATCCACTTTCCAAGATCTCTTGAAAATTTCACCATAATCCCTCAGATTACAGCCGGTTGTTTTACAAGCTCACAACCTAACTTGTTGTTTTCACGAGATCATAACGAACTCGGTCGGTTTTCACAGGCTCACCGACTAGAACCAACTTATTATTTTTTCGGATTCACAATCAAACCCAGTTGGTTTTTTCCGGTTCACCAACCACAACCTTACATCATTGATTTTTCCTTTGGCTCACCAACAAATCTTAACCCCTTGATTCAATCAAGGGATTGAATCAAGTTACAAGATATTAGAACAAGAATTTAAAGCAAATACAAGCTTCTTAAACAAGCAGATATAGCAAATATAAACAAATAGAGTAAAGAGAAGAAGCCCTCAACCAAGTTTTGCAAATGAAGGAACTCGGCTTCTTCTTTACTTGACCCTCTTCTGATTTCGCACGAGGTAGAGGATCACTAAGGCAGCACACAGTTGGAGAGGAAGCTTTGAGATTCACTCAGATGCTCTTCTTCTCTCTCTTTTGCTTTGAATGGCCCTTTTGTGCTTTTGGGAGGTTTCTCTTGAAATCTCTTCCCTATGTATTTTCTCCCACTTCCTTAACTTCTCCCCTAGCTCTTTCCTTGTTTTTATAGCTTTGGATGGTGTGGGAACAAAGATCTAGCCGTTAGAGACAAAAATAGAGTCGTTGGAGTTGAGAAAAAACTAGCCGTTATGCCTCCCAGCGTGCTCGAGTCGACTCGACTGAAGCAGGAGTCGACTCGGCTGAAGAAGGAGTCGACTCGATTGAAGCAGGAGTCGACCGTGAATAGGAGTCTACCGGCACTGTAGCTGGGAGTCGACTCGGCTGTAGTTGGAGTCAACTCGAGCATTGTAGCGCTGAAAATCAACTCTCTGTCTTTTTGTCTGTTTACAGTCGGAGTCGACTCGCAGAGTCCGGGAGTCGACTCAAGTACTGTTCCTTGAAACTCTAGAGTGCCAGAATCGTCTCTGAACTTTCAGGAGTCGACTTGAGGACTATTCTTTTGAATTTTTCTTTGAATTTGCTCCTCCAACTTAAATCCTTTGAACTTGAAACTTGGGCTAATGAAGTATAGCTTTCTTTCAACTTTTTGAGAATTTTTGAGGCCTTCTTCTATTCTTCCAACTTGTTATGTTTCTTGCAAAATAAATATCTTTCTTCTTGCAACACAAACATTAGTAATTATACTTCAAGGTTTTGTGATCATCAAAATCAATTTTTGGATCAGCAGAAAAGAAACAAAAAAGCTTTATTGGCTCTCTACCTAGTCATTGATGAAGCTAATATTGAGAAAATTTCTAATGCCAAAACTTCAAAGGAGTCATGAAAAATTCTTAAGAATGCTCATAGGGGTATTGAAAAAGTTATGAAAGTGAGGCTCCAAATTTTGGGAAGAGAATTTGAAGAGTTGGAGTCCGTTTCAGATTATTTTTCAAGAGCATTGTCAATTGTGAATGAAATGAAAAGAAATTGTGAGGAGATTGATGATGTAATTGTGAGGAGATTGATGATGTGAGGGCGATGGAGAAATTTTACATTTTTTGACCCCAAAATTTGAGCATGTGGTGGTAGTCATTAAAGGGACAAAAGACTTGAGCACCATGACAATTGATCATTTGATGGGAATACTACAAATTCATAAGCATAGATTGAGCAAGAAGTCTTCTAATTCTTTAGAACAAGCTTTCCAATCCAAGCTCTCTTTGCAAGATGTCAAGAAAGAATGTCATGTTGCTAGTACTCAAATAGGCCGAGGTAGAAGCTATGAGAACCAAGAAAGAAGTTATAGAGGCTGTGGAAGAGGTTATGGAAGTCAAAGAAGAGGATTTAGTAATCAAGGAAGACATTCCTATTATAGAGGAAGAGGTGGAAGGCATGGTAGAAGAAGCCAATTATCATTCCCTCCAAGAGGAAGGTCAAGAGGCAATTTCAATCATCATTTCAATTAACAAAGCTTTGACAAGAGAAATGTGCGATACTTCATTAGTCACAAGTATGGGCACTATAGCAATGAATGTTGGGCAAAACAAGGCAATGAAGTTGGAGAGCAAGCTAATATCATTGAGAAAGAGTATTGATGGGGTGACTTCAACTTTGTTGTTGGGTCATAATAGGAATGAGAAAAATGAAAACAACGCATAGTATCTTGATACTGGCGCAAGCAACCACATGACAGAGAAGAAGAAATTGTTTGTTGATTTGGATGAAAGTATGCAAGGCTATGTTACTTTTAGTGACAACTCCAAAATTTCGGTGCAAGGCAAAGGTATTATTCTCATCAAGCTCAAGAATAGCAATCATGATTTTATTTTTGATGTCTATTATGTTCCAAATTTGTATAGAAATCTTTTGAGCTTGGATCAACTTTTGGAGAAAAATTATAGTGTTAATATGAATAACCGCTCTCTTACTTTGTGAGATAGTTATTGTAATTTAATTACTAATATAAAAATATTCCATGGTAGAATGTTTCCTTTACATATTCAACATGATGTACTCAAATGTCTTAGCTCAATTAAACATGACAATTCTTGGTTGTGGCATTTGAGATTTGCGCATCTTAACTTTGGATGTTTGAAACTCTTGGCTACAAAGAACATGGTGAAGGGGTTACCACTCATTGATCATCCACGTCAAGTGTATGAAGGGTGTATTCTTGGCAAGCATCAAAGATCAAAATTTACTAAAAAAATGAAGTGGAGAGCATCAAAACCATTGGATCTTGTGCACACTGATATTTGTGGCCCTTTGAACCCTATGTCAAATGGCAAGAATCGATACTCTCTTACTTTCATTGATGATTTTAGCCGAAAGACTTGGGTGTATTTCTTGAAAAGAAAATCTGATGCATTGAATATTTTCAAGGAATTTAAAGCTTTTGTTCAGAAGCAAAGTGGTTACCAATTGAAGGTTTTGAGATTCGATAAAGGTGGAGAGTATACTTTCGATCTCTTTGAAGATTATTGTAAGAAGCATGGAATTATGCATCAAGTGACTCCATCCTACACGCCTCAACTTAATGGTGTTGCCAAAAGAAAAAATCGAACAACCTTGGACATGACAAGGAGTATGTTGAAAGAAAAAAAGATGGCTAGAAAATTTTGGGTCGAAGCAGTTGAATGTGCCGTCTACTTATTGAATAGATGTCCTACAAAGAGTATTTACTTGAAGATACCGAAAGAAGCTTGGAGCTCTTTCAAATCAAATGTCTCTCATTTTAGAGTTTTTGGATGTACATATGCTAAAATTTCGGAGGCTAGAAGGATAAAGCTTGATGATAAGGGTGAAAAGTGTATCTTTCCTGGTTATGGTAGACAAGCAATGGGCTACAAGTTGTACAATCCAATTACAAAAAATATGTTCATGAGTAGAGATGTCGTGTTTCAAGAAGACGGCATGTGGGATTGCAACCAAATGAGGATATTCTAGTTGAGCTACAAGTTGAACAAGAAGAAGTGCCAAGACAAGTTGAGAATGAGCCACAATCACCTCTTCAAGGATTTCCTTCTTCATCATCATCCTTATCATCAGGAGAAAGTTCTAATGAAATGCCACTCAAAATAAAAAGTTTGAGAGAAGTTTATGAAGCTACGAAGAATCAAGATAATATTCTAAATTTGTATTGTTTTTTATGGATTGTGATCCTATATGCTTTGAAGAGGCTATTCAAGAAGATAAGTGGAAGAAAGTAATGGTGAAGAGATCAAGGCAATTAAGAAGAATGATACTTGGGTTTTGACAAGCTTACCATAAGAAAAAAAATCAATTGGTGTGAAGTGGGTGTACAAGAAAAAAAAAAGCAAAGAGAGAAGTTCAAAGATACAGAGCAAGGTTGGTAACAAAAGGTTATAAGCAACAATCCAGAGTTGATTTTGGTGAAGTATTTGCTTCCGTTAATCGGTTGGAGACTATTAGATTGGTTCTTTCTTTGGCCTCTTAACACAAATGAGAAATCTATCAACTTGATGTGAAATCGGCATTCTTGAATGACTTTCTCGAAGAAAAAATTTATGTAGAACAACCTTTGGGGTATATTAAAGTAGGTCATGAAGACAAAGTATATAAGTTGAAGAAGGCTCCTTATGGGTTGAAGCAAGCACCAAATGATGGTTTATTTACAACGGGCTGCATGCTGAAAATTAAATTTTTTTTCTTAAAAACCATGGCTGCACCTGATCGGATTGCCACGTACCCCTTCGAAAGGGAGATCAAGCCACACGTAGTTCTTAATGTTTAAATCGCAGCGGAAAGATAGAATTAAACATTTTAATTCTAGCATGCAGAATAGATCATAAATAAATATCAAGACCGTTTAAACAATTATGCATAAAACCAACTATGCATGATTATCATTAGATCTGAAAATAAGAGCATTAGTAAAGTTCTAAACTCGACTAATTTTGGATCCAATCTATCTCCGAATGCTCATTGAATGAGATCTGGAGATCACTCCGTGAGGAGCCCCAAAAGAGGTATGAACCCTCGAGGAATTGAACCCGATTAAAAAAACTTAGCACAAAATTATATCTCTAAATTTATACCTTTATGAATCACAGAGACAAATGAATATGATGCTCAAACCTCGCAGCCACACATGTGTATGGCCTCTACAGATCGTCCACACGAAGCTTCGGTTGATCTGATCCCGCGGAAGTGCTAGCTTTCGCGAACCCCTGCTGAGGCTGATTTTGTTCTTCCTAGAATCAATCAACCTTTGATTGAACTTCTTGGAAGAAGAAGGAAGAATAGTTTATAGGGATGGAAGGGACTTGAGATCTGATCTACAATCCCTAAAAGGAAATCCCTAAAACCTAATGCGTGGAGGACAATGGAGAGGATGAAGAGGAGGCGTGGAGAAGGTGACTTCCCTTTTTTTTTTCTCTCTTGGCGACACAAAGGAACACTTCCTTTTATAAGCATTGCATCCCCTTCATTTTGAATTCAAACTCATGCCAACTAATCCATATCAGATGGTGGATCACAAGGTCAATTAACCATATGATTCTTCTTGGGGCTGATTTGAATTTGAATTTCAAATTCCATGCGGGTGGGAGAAGGGAAACAATCATGCGACCATAAATGACTTCTTCATTTGTGTTGCATTCCTTTAAATTCTGATTCCTAATCACACGCTCAACCTCATTTAATTGGTCAATTAATCCACATGATAAAAATTTATCTAGTGGTGTGTTTGAATTTGAATTCAAACACCAATTCATGACGCCTCCCATGGATTTATGCCATGTGTCATGCGACATGAGGGAGACTGTTTTTACCTATTTAAACATATCATGAGATCTAATCTCATGACGCCCCCCCTTTAGATGGTTGCCACTTGTCCCATGGTGCCATTAATCAAGTATTAATAATCCTAATCAAATCAGGATGGCGCCATGCATTGGATGAAAAGATATTTGTCCCAATGAGTCATCACATGTTCATGTGGACTTTAAGATCCGCATGATGCAGATCAAATCCAATCCAATTTGATCAAGTTCCATCAATCAGGGAAGCCTAATCTCCTTGGGTTGAACCTAATCCAATTAGGTCAAACCCTGATTAAGTGCTGTCAACCCTAAAGAATGAATTTTGATGATTACAAAATACTTGAGATCATGTTATGTACTAATGACATTGGCTTAATTGTGAAGTTTTATAAGTCAAGAAAAATCAGAAGAATTGAAGCACTGCAAAATCTTAGTTCTTCGCAAATATCTCATTGGACATGTTCTAAAAGGAATTGATCTTAATCTAGTCTATGGAGATCAGAGAAGAAGTCAAAAGTTTTCTGTTTGAAAGACTTGAGTCAACTTCTAAGCAAAAAGGATAAGTTTAAGTTGATTTTGATAAGTTTTATTCAAGGAACACAGTCAAAGAGTCAACCTCCGCAAAACATGAGTCGACCCTTGTGTAGTTTAAAGTAAACAGAAAGTTTTTATCGCCTAAGAAAAGCTTGAAGAGTCGACCCTTGTATAAAATGAGTCGACCCCCGAAATTGAAGAGTCGACCCTTGCGTTTGAAGAGTCAACTCCTGCTCAATCTCAGCGCCGGCCGAAAAACTAAAGCGTGAGCCGACCCTTGTGTTTAAAGAAGCGACTCCTGATGAAGATGAGTCGACCCTTTTATTTAAACAGCCGACTCCTGATGAAGATGAGCCGACCCTTAAGAATTAAGAGTCGACCCTTTGAGGATGACACAGCAAAAGCTCTCTCCACGATTTGAAGTGCCGATCCAGAAAGAATATGAGTCGACCCCTGAGATACATGAGTCGACCCTTGTACTACTGGGACCACAACGGAAAGCTGTGAACGATTTTTGTCTTCTTCTGTAACAGAAAAGATTCTCATCAGAACAGGAAGAAATGAATTCAAATCCCGCCGAAGAATTTGTCTATAAATATGAGGGAACCTCAAAATAGAAACAACAGGAAAAGAAAAAAGATTCCATTGAAAACAAAAAATTTCCACTGAGAAAAAGAGAAGAAAAGCTTAACAGTTCATCTTCCTCACCAGCACTGTAATCAGAAACTTTCTCTTGTGAGGAGATCAGTTGAAGTTTCTCACTGCATCGTGAAGAGCTGCTGTTCAGACATTGGAACATCTTTCCACAGCAAACTACTTCATCGGCTTCAGCTTTTGCTTTCATTGAATTATTTTTTATATGCTCTGAAGCTTTAAGTTTTCAGTTACAGCATTCTTTTAGTTGGATTAATTGTTGCTGTAACAGTTTCATTGGTTTGAAACTTGTAAAGGCTCTTCCAAGCCTTGATTGAAAGTTGCTGAATCAGGTATATTCAGCAAGGGTGATAGTTTTGGTTGGTTCATCTGAAAACCAACTGGGTTGTTTGTGAGCTCGGAAGAACAAACGGTGTAAAGTTTTTGGTTGGTTTGTCTGAAAACCAACTGGGTTATTTGTGATTCCGAAAAACAAAAGATTTTCGGTTGGTTGCCTGGGAAAACTAACTGAATTTTTGATTGTGAGCCCGGAAAATAATCAGGCTGTAATCTGTTGGGTTATAGCGAAAATCTTAAGCTAGGCTTGAGGAGTGGATGTAGGTGCTGGGAGTGCACCGAACCACTATAAACCTTGGTGTTTGTGATTGTAGTTTTTCTCTTCCTTTTCTCTGCATATTCCTTACTGCATTCCTAACTTTTATTTACTATCATATTTGTGCAATCTCATTTTCGCTGCTGAATCTATAAGATATTAGTGACTCATACTCTCCATATGTTTTAACATTAATAATTTTTAAAGAGACCCAATTCATCCCTCCTCTTGGATTGCACCTCTAGGCAACAAGTGGTATCAGAGCCTGGTACTCCAGAAACCTTTTGATCTAACAATCAAGAGTTAAAGGTCATGGCAGCCACTATGTGATCCTCTGTTGCCGAAGGGCAATCTTGTTAGATGTATGCCCTAGAAGCCAATTTTTGGCTGACACATTATTAATTCTGGGACATAATTTGTATTTGACTTTATTATTATTGAATAAATAAAAGGCATCTTTTTCATTCATATTGTTTATGTGTCTATGAATCGTCCAAGAATTAATAAGATGATGATGCATATTCTTAAGAGTTAAGAATTTGAGCCATGCATCATTGGTGATTAATTTCTAAATGCTCTTGATCGATGGATCATCACGAGGACGGTGATCAATCCGATGAGATCAGTGCACAGATTACTTTCCTTAAGGATGGACGAGACTCGAGTCCACAGTGTGGCGACACTGAAGTAATAGTGCAGGTGCTTGTTAAGAACAAGGGTACTGAGCGTGACCAATACAAGAAGTCACTTGGATGTCTATCCACTCGTCAGTGACTTGCTTGATGTTGCAGTAGTGTGACTGGTCCTTTGACCTGCGGTGCTTCGGCTACTCACAGTGGGGTTATTGTAGTTTGACTGCACACATACATGGTCTCTAGCCATATGGGTCCATGCAGTGTAGATTGGCTGCAGTAAGTTCACTGTAGGAGTAGGGTATGCACCTATAAGGAATCTATCGACCTTGATAGATAAGGAGAGATCCTATGTGATTTATAAGACTTAATTCGTAAGACCTCGGCCGGGGCAGTATGCACAGTGGAGAAAGAGTTTTCCACTCTCGAACTTAAGTCGAATAAATCTTCACATATGACAGACGATGGGGTTTGACGAGTTGTCCATGACCTCCGTCCTGTAGGGATCCACGATAGTAGGACTGTATCACATATTAACTGCACCTAGAGGTTCACCATTCTATTCTGCTGGGTAGCCACTACATGCTGCTAGGTGTCACTGGTGGATGGTGGGACTCATAGGGATTATCTTGATGATCGATAAACCCTAATGAGTTGAGTTGGAATCGTTCCAACCCATTGAAAGGAGTCTTCAATGATATTGTGATAGAGATCACAATATATCTCACTACCAGTCAGAGTAGAACCTATGGGGTCACATACACTAGAAGTATTGACCGATCTGATGGTTGAATAGTGATTAGGAATCACAAATAATCAATTCGATTGATATTCAGTTGAAGAAGGAACAAAGGGAATTAATTAATTGGACTTGAAACAAGAGTCCTACTTCGAGTAGGATTCCTAGAGTCCTAATTGAATTAGGACTGGGAATCCTAGTTGGAGTAGGACTGGGATTCCTACTTGGATTAGGATTCCCACAATCCTACTTAGAATAGAATTTTGAATTCAATGTGAATTCCTACTTAGAATAGGATTCCTAGAAGTCCCAATTGGATTAGGACTTCGGATTCAAATTGAGTCCTAATTGGATTAGGACTAAAATTAAATACATCCTAATATTGATTAGGGTTTCTTAAGTCACAATTAATTATTAATCTAATGAATCAATAAGACTCCTAATTGGATTAGGATTGAAGAGTTCAATTGAGTCAAAATTGATTCAAGTACTAATTGGATTAGGACTTACCTAGATTGGATCCATTGGTTCACCCTTGGGCTAAGCCTAATAGGATTAGGGCTTGACCACATTAGGGCAATGCAAATCCTAATGTGGACTAGGGTTTACCAAGAGGGAGGGGCGCAAGCCCCTCCCCTTGATCACTTGGTGCGGCACAAGAGAGGGGGCCGGCGCCCCCTCTTTGGAAAGTCATCTAGGGCTCCTACTTTGGAGGAGCCCTTGATGGCTATAAAAGGGCTTATGAGGCCGGCGCCCTAGAAGCATGGAAGCCTCTCCCTCTTGTGCCGTGGCCACCCTCTCCCTCTCCTTGTTTCAGCCGCAAGCAAGGGAAGAAGAAGATCCAAGTGTTGGCGGCCTCCTCCCCTTCCCTTCCTTCATCCAACGCAAGGAAGAAAAGAAGGCTGCGTGGGGATTCTTCTTCATCCTCTTCTTCATCCTTCTTCTTCCTCCTCTCAAGCATATTCAAGAGTTGAAAGAAAGAGAGGAGATCAGCCATCAAAAGAAGTCTTTGCAAGGGAGCTAGCACCCTGGGAAGACAAGAGATCTTTGATCAGGTCCTCTGCTTCGTGTGGATACCCGTAGAGGCCGGACGTTTGAACGGCTTCAAACGAACCCTCAACCTAAAACCACGAGCTTCAGTTTGCGGTGATCATCTACCCACACAAAGTGAAGATTTGATCTCCCTAAAGGTTTTAAAAGTATTAATCCTTATCTAACTACGAACGGTCTAGAAACAACGTTCATGCGATGAACGTCGATCCCGCTTATGCCGATTCCGCTGCAATCTAATTTTTGTTTTGAAATATCAGCGGCATAGGCGGGTTTCCAACAGTGGTATCAGAGCCTAGGCTTCGTAGTTTAAGGTAAGAATTAATTATAAGTAGGCTTATTAGATCTGAAAATTGAATGATCATACATGCTGAAAATTTTCTGCATGCAGAATTTTTCTAGGGTGCTGATTTTTACATGCTGATTTTTATATGATAAAAGGATGATTCTAATAGCATTGTTAATGTGATTACAAAGTATAGAATCATGATTAGCATGATCAGCAACCTATATCATGAGATAATCAATTAATTATCAGATCTGAAAATTATAATTGTTGCATATGGTGATGATCATAGGATTCAAACCCTTTTGGTATTAAATGTAAAGACCTGCGATGTGATCTACAATGTCATGTAATTTTATAGATGCTTGCATGCATCTTATTTGATGTTTTGAGAGGCCTGCGTGCCTCCTAAAAGAAGATGTAATTTATTATTATTTTTATTTTACATCTGGTTGTATTTCTGTGATGTGATGTACGTCAACGATCAAGTTGAAGACAAGGCATGAGATGAACAGGGGTCTAAGCGGTTGATGGCGATTGGATCAAGAGTTGGTCAAGGATCGAATCAAGGAGGCTTGGAACCAATTCAAGAGTTGAAGACCAATTGATCGATTGACGTGCATGTGCTTGTAATACGACCTAATTAGAATCCATGATCATCACCTATTTAAAGTTTAGCTTTAATTATTGTTGCGATTATAACTGCCTGCAATGTGCCGTTTGCATGTGATGTGAATGTGAGTCGGGTAGATAGGTTTACATGTGATGTAGCAAACCCAATTGAGACCTAAATTAAAACCTCCTCAATCAAGTCGAGAGTGAACCGACATGAGCAAGTCATATTAGATAAATTGATCTAATTGGTGTCTAGGAAAGCATGAAAGGTGGTTACTTAATTAGGACCTTACTCTCTGAGTAAGGGGAGCCTCCCACCTGCTTACTTGGCCAATTGTTCGATTACCTCTTATGAAGAGCTCAAGTTGCAAACACTAAGACCTGATTAACCAATATTAAGTCAATAGGTCTTCCACTGTAGTAGAGCTGCTAAG
The DNA here is from genome assembly GCF_009389715.1 of Phoenix dactylifera. NCBI lineage: Eukaryota > Viridiplantae > Streptophyta > Magnoliopsida > Arecales > Arecaceae > Phoenix > Phoenix dactylifera. The sequence goes on from NW_024067809.1 coordinate 282,178, forward strand.
GTCTTTCTGATGTTGATTTGTCTCGGCTGGACACAGTGGGCAAGTTGCATCGGGGGGCTGGACCTCTCTATAGACATGAGATGTTGTAGGGTAAAGGTGGGGTTGGGCACCAATAACTGTTAGGTGAGGACCCAATGACGACTTTATTCCTACGGTTATACGGTGGGTCTGACTTAACTAAGAAATGGGACCAATAACTGTTAGGTGAGGTCTTCATGGCTTAGAGACCAAGAAGCACTGCAACATGCTTGAGAAGCATTGTACAAGAGTTGTACATTCATCAATCTATGTGTCATCAATAACTGTTAGGTGAGGTGGCATGTAAATCGGTGGAACCGCAGTACCCACTAGAAACCCTAGTCGTGTAGGATTTCCGTTTTCCTACCAGGGAAGTGTGAGGAAATCGAGAAAATAGTGGGAGTTACATTTGTTCTAAAAGACCTTAGAACAGATTAGGATCAAGTACAAAAGTCTAACTAGAATCTTTACTCTCTGCAGATCATAATGTCAGCCTCAAACCCTTTGACCCGTATTCTTGAGACCAACCGATTGACTGGAACCAATTACAAGGACTGGCTTAGAAATCTCAAAATTATTTTGAGCTGTGAGAAAATAGGCTACATACTCGATTCAGATATCCCCACACTACCAGCACGTCCTACTGATGTTCAGCGACAGATGCAACAAAAATGGCTGGATGATGACATTAGAGTTAAATGCTATATGATGGCATCCATGTCAAATGAACTCCAATGCCAGCATGAGAATCTCAAGACTGCTAGGGACATACTAGCACACCTGCAAGAGTTGTATGGTGAGCAGAGTCGCACAGCTCGTTTTGAAGTGTCCAAGAGGCTCTTCAAGACAAAGATGCGCGAAGGGCAGTCTATCCATGATCATGGTCTGACTATGATCAAGGACCTAGAGGAGCTTGAGAAGCTCGAAATGAACATGCACAAGGAATTGCAAGTGGATTTGATCCTACAGTCACTTCCTGATTCATTTGGTCAGTTTATAGTAAACTACCACATGAATAAGATTGAATGCACTAAGACTGAACTGATCAACATGTTGGTAACTGCTGAGGGAGCCTTGAAAGGTTCAAGGGGCAATGTCCTTGCTGCTGAGTTGACTTCTGGTTCCAAGAGAAAGTCTACTTGGAAGAAAAAGAAGCCTACAAAGAAGCAGAAGAAAGACAAGAAGCCAAAGAAGGAAGTTCAAAAGAAAAAGGCTAATGACAAAGGAAAATGTTTCCACTGCAATGTCGACAGCCACTGGAAGAGGAACTGTCCTTCATACCTCGAGAGCCTGAAGAACATGAAAGGTGACAAACCTTCAGAAGGTATAGATTTGCTCATAATTGAAACTAATCTAACGGTTTCTTCTACTTCTAGTTGGGTTATAAATTCTGGTTCTAGTGCTCATCTGTGCACTACCATGCAGGGTCTAAAGGAAAGTAGAAGGCTGGCGGAAGGTGCGGTAACCCTTCGGGTTGGCAACGGGGCAAAAGTTGCTGCTGTGGCTGTCGGCACCTACCATCTGCGACTACCGTCTGGTTTTAGTTTATTACTTAGAGACTGCTATTATGTACCTGCTGCTAGCAGAAATTTGATTTCTGTTTATGTCTAGCATAGGAAGGTCATGTTTTTACATTTGACAAAGACTGCTGTTCTATTTATTTAAGAAATAAAATAGTCGCACGTGGTTTTATGATTGACAGTCTCTATCATTTGCATATGGATGTATCTATAAATGTGTCTAGCAAGTAGTGAATGCCAAAGGATCCAAAAGATCCAGGGATGAGATAAACCAAAAATATTTGTGGCACCTCAGGCTTGGCCATATTGGAGAGGACAGAATGAACAAAATGGATAAAGATGGGCTTCTCGGCTCATTGACTTCCGAGTCATATCCAGTTTGCGAATCCTGTCTTCAAGGAAAAATGGCCAGATTTCCCTTTGTAGGACATGGGGAGAGGACCACTGAAATACTTACCCTAGTACATACAGATGTATGTGGCCTATTCGATGTGCTAGCCAGGGGACGTTATTCGTACTTCATTACCTTTACCGATGATTATTCACGGTATGGGTATGTGTATCTTATGAGACACAAATCTGAATCTTTTGAAAAGTTCAAAGAGTTCAAAAATGAAGTAGAAAAACAAACTGGAAAACCCCTTAAGGCTCTTCGATCAGATCAAGGAGGAGAATACCTTAGTGGAGAATTCCGGGACTATCTCAAGGACAATGGCATAGTCTCATAATGGACTCCTCCGGGTACGCCTCAACTCAACGGGGTGTCAGAGAGGAGGAATCGGACCCTATTGGATATAGTCAGGTCCATGATGAGCTTCACTGATTTACCTATGTTCCTTTGGGGAGATGCCTTACTCACAGCGATTTATTTATTGAATAGAGTTCCCTCTAAATCAGTTCCTACCACACCGTATGAGATATGGCATGGTAAGAAACCAAGTCTTGGTCATCTCAAGATTTGGGGATGTCCGGCCCACGTCAAGAGACTACAGGCAGACAAGTTAGAGGCTAGGACCATAAGTGCTCGTTTTATAGGATATCCTAAAGAGTCATTAGGATACAATTTTTACATCTCAGAGGATCACAATGTGTTTGTGAGCCGTCATGCCATCTTCTTGGAAAATCAATTTATCCTTGATAGAGGCAGTGGGAGGAAAATTGAACTTGAAGAGAAAGTCTCTGAAAAGCAACGAGTCATGGATCCTATCGAACCCATTCATACAGAGCCAGTACACGATGTCCCTCGACCACCTCGTAGATCTAGTAGGGTCACCCATCCTCCCGATAGATACTTAGGTATACTAGAAGAGGATACTGAGAAAATGTTCCTAGTGGGAGATAGGGATCATACACAAGATCCCAAAACCTACAACGAGGCGATATCTGATATCGATTCTGAGAAATGGCTGGAAGCCATGAAGTCAGAGTTAGACTCCATGCATTCCAACCAAGTCTGGACCTTAGTAGATCCACCAGAAGGTATTGTACCTATTGGATGTAAATGGATCTACAAAAGAAAAATAGGTCCGGATGGAAAGGTAGAGACCTTTAAGGCAAGGCTGGTGGAGAAAGGGTATAGTCAACGCGAAGGCATTGACTATCAGGAGACCTTTTCACCTGTAGCCATGCTGAAATCCATCCGAACACTGCTTGCCATTGCAGCATTTCATGATTATGAAATCTGGCAGATGGATGTGAAAACTGCTTTCCTGAATGGATATCTTGATGAAGATATCTATATGGAACAGCCTCTAGGTTTCACTTCCAGTGATGGAGATCACAAGGTCTGTAAGCTGCAAAGGTTCATCTATGGACTAAAGCAAGTATCTCGGAGTTGGAACACTCGTTTTGATGACGCAATCAAAACGTTTGATTTCATCAAAAACGAAGAGGAACCGTGTGTTTACAAAAAGGTTAGTGGGAGCGCTGTCGTATTTCTCGTACTGTACGTGGACGACATCCTCCTGATAGGGAATGATATTCCCATGCTAACCTCGGTCAAGGTCTGGTTGTCAAAAGAGTTCTCCATGAAAGACCTTGGGGAAGCATCCTATATTTTGGGAATAAAGGTCTATAGAGATAGATCTAAGAGGATGCTTGGCCTATCACAGAAAATGTATATAGAGGAAGTGCTGAAAAGGTTCAGCATGGAAAACTCCAAAAGGGGTCTTTTACCCCTTAGGCATGGAATTCATCTCTCCAAGAAGATGTGCCCCAACACATCTGAAGAGATTCAACGCATGAGCAAGATTCCCTATGCATCGGCAATAGGGAGCCTCATGTATGCCTTGCTATGTACACGACCTGATATAGCTCTTGCTGTGAGTGTCACAAGCAGATATCAGTCCAAATCCAGGTGAAGAACACTGGACAGCTGTGAAGAATATTCTTAAGTACTTGAGAAGAACTAAAGATTTATTCTTGGTTTTTGGAGAATCATCAGAGTTGAAGGTAGAAGGATACACAGATTCAGACTTCATGACTGATGTCGATGATAGAAAGTCAACATCTGGATATGTGTTCTTGTGCAATGGTGGTATGGTAAATTGGAAGAGTTCCAAACAACCGATCATTGCTGATTCTACTATGGAAGCTGAATACATCGCCGCCTCCGAAGCTACTAAGGAAGGCTTCTGGTTCAAGAAATTCATTGCGGAATTGGATGTAATGTCATCAGATGCGATAACACTCTACTGCGATAATAATGGCGCCATAGCCCTTGCTAAGGAGCCAAGGTCTCATCAGAAGTCCAAGCATATAGAGTGGCGCTTCCACCTCATACGCGACTATGTTGAGAAGAAGTATGTCGAGGTGTAGAGAGTACACTCCGCGGACAACGTGGCAGACCCATTCACTAAACAGCTAAGTCAGCAAAAGACTGAAGCCCACCTTGAGAAGATGGGACTAAGATATATGACTGATTGGCTTTTAGTGCAAGTGGGAGATTGTTAGATGTATGGCCTAGAAGCCAATTTTTGGCTGACACATTATTAATTCTGGGACATAATTTGTATTTGACTTTATTATTATTGAATAAATAAAAGGCATCTTTTTCATTCATATTGTTTATGTGTCTATGAATCGTCCAAGAATTAATAAGATGATGATGCATATTCTTAAGAGTTAAGAATTTGAGCCATGCATCATTGGTGATTAATTTCTAAATGCTCCTGATCGATGGATCATTACGAGGACGGTGATCAATCCGATGAGATCAGTGCACAGATTACTTTCCTTAAGGATGGACGAGACTCGAGTCCACAGTGTGGCGACACTGAAGTAATAGTGCAGGTGCTTGTTAAGAACAAGGGTACTGAGCGTGACCAATACAAGAAGTCACTTGGATGTCTATCCACTCGTCAGTGACTTGCTTGATGTTGCAGTAGTGTGACTGGTCCTTTGACCTGCGGTGCTTCGGCTACTCACAGTGAGGTTATTGTAGTTTGACTGCACACATACATGGTCTCTAGCCATATGGGTCCATGCAGTGTAGATTGGCTGCAGTAAGTTCACTGTAGGAGTAGGGTATGCACCTATAAGGAATCTATCGACCTTGATAGATAAGGAGAGATCCTATGTGATTTATAAGACTGAGTTCGTAAGACCTCGGCCGGGGCAGTATGCACAGTGGAGAAAGAGTTTACCACTGTCGAACTTAAGTCGAATAAATCTTCACATATGACAGACGATGGGGTTTGACGAGTTGTCCATGACCTCCGTCCTGTAGGGATCCACGATAGTAGGACTGTATCACATATTAACTGCACCTAGAGGTTCACCATTCTATTCTGCTGGGTAGCCACTACATGCTGCTAGGTGTCACTGGTGGATGGTGGGACTCATAGGGATTATCTTGATGATCGATAAACCCTAATGAGTTGAGTTGGAATCGTTCCAACCCATTGAAAGGAGTCTTCAATGATATTGTGATAGAGATCACAATATATCTCACTACCAGTCAGAGTAGAACCTATGGGGTCACACACACTAGAAGTATTGACCGATCTGATGGTTGAATAGTGATTAGGAATCACAAATAATCAATTCGATTGATATTCAGTTGAAGAAGGAACAAAGGGAATTAATTAATTGGACTTGAAACAAGAGTCCTACTTCGAGTAGAATTCCTAGAGTCCTAATTGAATTAGGACTGGGAATCCTAGTTGGAGTAGGACTGGGATTCCCTACTTGAATTAGGATTCCCACAATCCTACTTAGAATAGGATTTTGAATTCAATGTGAATTCCTACTTAGAATAGGATTCCTAGAAGTCCCAATTGGATTAGGACTTCAGATTCAAATTGAGTCCTAATTGGATTAGGACTAAAATTAAATACATCCTAATATTGATTAGGGTTTCTTAAGTCACAATTAATTATTAATCTAATGAATCAATAAGACTCCTAATTGGATTAGGATTGAAGAGTTCAATTGAGTCAAAATTGATTCAAGTACTAATTGGATTAGGACTTACCTAGATTGGATCCATTGGTTCACCCTTGGGCTAAGCCTAATAGGATTAGGGCTTGACCACATTAGGGCAATGCAAACCCTAATGTGGACTAGGGTTTACCAAGAGGGAGGGGCGCAAGCCCCTCCCCTTGATCACTTGGTGCGGCACAAGAGAGGGGGCCGGCGCCCCCTCTTTGGAAAGTCATCTAGGGCTCCTACTTTGGAGGAGCCCTTGATGGCTATAAAAGGGCTTATGAGGCCGGCGCCCTAGAAGCATGGAAGCCTCTCCCTCTTGTGCCGTGGCCACCCTCTCCCTCTCCTTGTTTCAGCCGCAAGCAAGGGAAGAAGAAGATCCAAGTGTTTGGCGGCCTCCTCCCCTTCCCTTCCTTCATCCAACGCAAGGAAGAAAAGAAGGCTGCGTGGGGATTCTTCTTCATCCTCTTCTTCATCCTTCTTCTTCCTCCTCTCAAGCATATTCAAGAGTTGAAAGAAAGAGAGGAGATCAGCCATCAAAAGAAGTCTTTGCAAGGGAGCTAGCACCCCAGGAAGACAAGAGATCTTTGATCAGGTCCTCTGCTTCGTGTGGATACCCGTAGAGGCCGGACGTTTGAACGGCTTCAAACGAACCCTCAACCTAAAACCACGAGCTTCAGTTTGCGGTGATCATCTACCCGCACAAGGTGAAGATTTGATCTCCCTAAAGGTTTTAAAAGTATTAATCCTTATCTAACTATGAACGGTCTAGAAACAGCGTTCATGCGATGAACGTCGATCCCGCTTATGCCGATTCCGCTGCAATCTGATTTTTGTTTTGAAATATCAGCGGCATAGGCGGGTTCCCAACAAATCTACCCAATTGACCTCCTCTTTCAATGGCACAAATTTTGCTTATTGGAAAGCTCGTATGAGAATTTTTATTCAAGCACTTGACTATGACTTATGGACTGTTATTATTAATGAACCTCACACACCTACTAAAAATGTTGATGGCATCACCTTATTCAAACCCAAAATTGAATGGGATGACCATGATAAAAAGAATGGCTCAGCTGAATGCAAAAGCCATGAATGTTCTTTACTGTTCTTTAGATGCAAATGAGTTTAATCGTATATCTATTTGCATGACTGCTAAAGAAATCTGGAATAGGCTAGAAGTTACACATGAAGGCACTAACCAGGTCAAAGAATCTAAAATCAGTATGCTAGTGCATAAGTATGAATTATTTAGAATGGAAAATAGTGAATCTATAACTGAAATATTTACTAGATTCATTGTATTATAAATGGGCTGAAAAGCCTTGGTAGATTTTACTCTAATAGTGATTTTGTTTGGAAAATTTTTAGGTCTTTTTCTAGAGCATGGAAAGCAAAGGTCACTGCCATTCAAGAAGCCAAAGATCTCAACTCACTCCCACTGGAAGAACTGTTGGGTCCTTAATGACTCATGAGCTCTCATGAAACAAAATCTTGAGGAGGATGAACCTATGAAGCACAGAACCATCGCTCTTAAATCTACTCTACATGAGGATGAAAGTGAGGATTCTGAACCTGATGACGGTGAGGAAATGGCCCTGATTACAAGAAAGTTTAGAAAATTTTTTAGAAGAAATAGAGAAAACTTTAAGAAAAGGCCTGTGATCAAGGGGGAACAAAGCAAAGAAAATAAGGAGCAATATGTTTGTATGAATGCAAAAAGCCTGGACACTTCCGAACAGAGTATCCTTTATTGAAGAAGGCTCCGAAGAGGTTAAGGGAAGAAAGCTATGATGGTTACTTGGAGTGACAGTAATGAATCCAGCTCTGGAGAAGAAGAACAGCAACAGGAAGCTGCAAATCTGTGTCCAATGGGACACGAAAATGAGGTATATCTGAATACTGATTACGATTTCACTTCCGATGAGCTTCAAGATGCTTTTTTTGAGCTTATGATTGAATATAAAAAGCTTAGCTTAAAGAACAAGGAACTGAGACTAAGAACCAATCATTAGAAAAAAAAAATACACTGCTTCTGGATAACAAGAAGAAATTGCATGAAGAAAATCAGAAGTTAGCTAATGAAGTTGAAAAACTGAAACCTATAGTTGATAAATTCACCCTAAGCTCTGAGAAATTGAATTTAATTCTAGAAAGTCAGAAAGTTGTTTATGATAAAGCTGGTTTAGGATATAATCCTTGGAAGAAACAGAAATCATTGAAAAACATTTTTGTGAAACCCGCTTATGTTAAACCGAAATCCGTACCATTTAAATTAGATAAACTGAAACAGAGATATGCACTTACAATCCTATAAGTCAAAATCATATGAACAATGTTTCAATTAAAAAGATATGGGTTCCAAAGGGAACCATCATTGCTAACATTCAAGGACCCAAGAAAGCTTGGGTACCAAAGATAAAGAATTGAATTTCTATTTTGCAGGTGTGTCTAGCATCCCAAGCATCAAACAGAAAATGGTACTTGGATAGTGGGGTGCTCTAGACACATGACAGGGGATGAATCCCAATTCATATCCCTCAAAAAGAAAGATGGAGAATGGTTACCTTTGGTGATAATGGAAAAGGCAAAATCATTGGTATTGGTAACATTCGGATTTCACCAACTACTTTTATTGAAAATGTTTTATTGGTAGATGGATTGAAACATAATTTGCTAAGCATTAGTTATTCTGTGATAAAGGATGTGTTGTAACTTTTGAATCTTCATTATGCTTAGTTTCTAATAGTAATGACAGTGGTATAATATTTACTGGACATAGACATGGAAATGTATATTTAGTTGATTTAGATCAAATATTCATGAAAATATGGACTATCTAGTAGCAATGAAGACCAAAAATAGTGAAGCCAGCTGGTTATGGCATCGAAAATTAGCTCATGCAAGCATGGACTTAATTTCAAAACTTATCCGAAAAGAACTTGTTTTCGGCTTGCCTAAATTGTCATTTGAAAAAGATAAAATCTGCTCTGCATATCAACTAGAAAAACAGACCAGAACCTCCTTCAAGTCCAAAAATGTTGTTTCCACTAATAGGCCTTTAGAGCTTCTGCATATGGACTTATTTGGACCAACTAGAACTGCAAGTCTAGGAGGAAAACTTTATGGATTTGTTATTGTGGATTATTTTTTTAGATATACATGGGTTTTATTCTTAGCACACAAAAAGTGAAGCATTTTCAGCTTTCACTAAACTGTATAAAAAGGTTTCAAATGAATATGGACTGAAAACTATTAAGATTAGAAATGATCATGGAACTGAATTTGAAAATTATGATTTTAAAAATTTCTGCACTGAAAATGGTATTGATCATAATTTTTCTGCACCAAGAACACCGCAACAAAATGGTAATGTAGAGAGAAAGAATAGAGCACTTACTGAAATGGCTAGGACAATATTATGTGAGAGTGACTTACCTAAGTATTTTTGGGCTGAAGTCATAAATACAGCTTGTCATGTTCTTAATAGAGTCACTATTAGGTCAATTTTAGAGAAAAATCCTTATGAACTTTTGAAAAATAAGAAATCGAATCTTTCATACTTTCTTGTCTTTGGTTGCATCTGTTTTGTTCTAAATAATGGTAAGGACAACTTGAAAAATTCGATTCAAAATCAGATGAAGCTATTTTTCTTGGATATTCTTCATCAAGCAAAGCATATAGAATATTTAACAAGAGAACTCTAGTTGTAGAAGAGTCAATACATGTTATCTTTGATAAATCTAAAGATTGCTCATCAAGGAAGAACTTAGATCTCGATGATGATGCAGAAGAACTCAATAAGCAAGCCAAAAAATTGACTCTAAAGGATGTGTCTAAATCTGAAAATTCAGAACATAATGAAAATCAGAAAGAAGAAGATCAAATGCTTAATAATAAAAATAGTCTACCCAAAAGAATGGAGGTATGCACATAGTCATCCTAGAGAACTAATAATAGGTGATCCTTTACAAGGAATTAGGACTAGATCCTCCATTAGAGATGTTTGTAATAATCTTGCATTTTTCTCAAATAGAACCAAAATCTTTTGAAGAAGCTGAAAAAGATAACAATTGGTTAATGGTAATGCAAGAAGAACTGAATCAATTCGAAAGAAACAATGTTTGGAATTTAGTTAGAAGACCTAAAAATATTTCTGTAATTGGAAAAAAATGGGTTTCAGAAATAAATTAAATAAGGATGGAATTGTAATTAGAAATAAGGCTAGATTAGTTGCTAAAGGATATAATCAAGAAGAATGAATTGATTTTGATGAAACTTTTGCGCCCTGTAGCTAGACTTGAAGCTATCAGATTATTACTTGCATTTGCATGCTTCATGGATTTTAAATTATTTCAAATGGATGTCAAAAGTGCATTTCTAAATGATTTCATAACTGAAGAAGTTTATGTAGAACAGCCACCTAGATTTGAAAATCATAAACTTTCAGATCATGTTTTTAAATTGAACAAAGCACTTTATGGCTTGAAGCAAGCTCCTAGACCTTGGTATGATAGACTAAGCAACTTTTTAATAAAGAGCAATTTTTCAAGAGAAAATGTTGATAAAACTCTGTTTATCAAAAAAAAAAATTCTGATATATTGATTGTCCAAATATATGTTGATGATATTATATTTGGAGCTACTAATGAAAGTTTATGTGAAGAATTTGCTAAGCTCATAAAAGATGAGTTCGAGATGAGTTTGATGGGTGAACCAACTTCTTCCTTTGACTCCAAATCAAGCAAACAAGAGATGGAATCTTTATCTGCCAAAGCAAAATACACAAAGGAATCTTAAAGAAGTTTGGTATATAAGATTCAAAATCAATAGGTACTCCTATGAGCATCTCTTGTAAATTAGAAAAAGATGAGCATGGTAAATCCTTTGATTCAAAGTTGTGTAGAGGAATGATTGGATTTTTACTTTATCTTACAGTAAGTAGACGTAATATAATGCATAGTGTTTGTATGTGTGGCAAGATATCAAGTAAATCCTAAAGAATCATACTTAATTGCTGTTAAAAGGATATTAAGATACTTAAAAGGAACACAACACCTCGGTTTATGGTATTCTAAGGCATCTACAATTGACTTGATTGGATACTCAGATGCTGATTTTGCTGGTTGTAGATCAGATAGAAAAAGTACAAGTGGAACTTGTCAATTTCTTGGAACAAACTTAATTTCTTGGTTTAGTAAGAAACAAAACTCCATAGCACTATCTACAGCTGAGGCTGAATATATTGCTGCAGGAAGTTGCTGTGCCCAAATCCTATGGATTAAGCAACAGCTTGAGGATTATGACATAAAACAAAATAAAATTTCTATAAGGTATGACAACACTAGTGCCATAAATTTGACTAAAAATTTCATACAACACTCAAGATCTAAACATATAGAAATCAGACATCATTTCATAAGAGATCATGCTCAAATTGGGGATATAAAAATAGAATTTATCAGTACTGATACACAAATTGCAGATTTTTTTACTAAACCTCTTAATGAAGAAGTATTTTATAAATTTAGAGGTGAATTATGCATTTGTGATCCATTTTGATGACTGATTATGACTGATAATTTGTATATTTTGATTGACTATCATTGGTTGAATTTTAGTTGATTTGATCCGTGGTTTGCAATTAAGTTTTAAATGTTATTCAAAAAGATTTTGTCTCTTGAACAGTCTGATGAGATGACTCATGTAATGAGGAGTCGACTCATGAAGTAAGGAACGACTCTTAAGTTAAAAGAGTCGACCCCTAACTCACAAGAGACAACTCTTAAGTTAAAAGAGTCGACTCTTAGTTCATCGGAGATGACTCATGAGTTAGATGAGTCGACTAAAGAGGAAACTATTCGAAACGTATTCTAAAAGGCTTTCTCTCTCTCTCTGAGAAACGTTGAACCTGAAATGTTTCATAACCCTTAGAGCGCCTTTTTGTCTTCAAACTCTTCTTCGAACCAGAAACTCCCAAAAATCCTAGAAAATCTTTCCGAGGTTCTGATTGATCTACCAATGGTGAGAATCAGCAAGTGACATCTGGGCCAAAAAGGAAGAATACCACCCCACACATAGAGAAGAGAATGAAGGCAAGGGCAGAGAATCCACAGAAGAAAGTAACTCCACCACCTCAACCTGTTACGACTCCTCTGTCACCTCCATCCTAAGTATCCAGACAATGACCTCTCTCCATAAGAAATATATCGACAGGAAGGAGAGTGGATTTCAAATTTCTGGAGAAAGAAAATTTTTCCTTAGGGTAGAATCTTAAGGATATGGGTTGGGAATACCTATGCTCTCTGAATGTGCCAACCAACCTAGACCTGGTACGAGAATTCTACAACAATGCCAGATATGGAGAAGGACAGATCCTCGTCCAAGGTAAAAGGTGTACCTATTCTAATTTCTGAATAGATTCTTAGAGATACCCTTCGGATTCCAAATGATGGAGAAAATAGAGATCATCTAGAAAATAGGAATGAAGGGATTAGTATCATTCTGAATAGAAAAGTCATAGGAGATTGGACTGAGATCAGTGCCAATCAACTGAATGCAGAGATGCATCTGCTGCATCACATGATCAACAAGATGTTCTTCCCGAAGACAGAAAAATTTGATCATATTTCAGAAAGGGATATACTAGTAATGCACCATATCATATAAGGACTCCCACTGAACCTACCATGCCTGATGCTTAGATACATGGAAGCTCAAGGTCAAAGAAAAAGAGCTTCACTTCCTTATGTATGGTCTTAACTCAAGTCCTCTGTAACTTTAATGTAAATCTAGAAGGGGAAACCAGGAAAGAATTATCATCTTCTGATGTTTACAATGACAAATCACTGAAGAGGATGGGATTTGTAAAATCTGAGGAAAAATGAACTCATAAAGGGAAAGGATCTCAAGATGAAAGTGGTCAAGTACTACACCACTAAAAGGTAAACGAATCCCTACACAAGCACCTCCAACAGAACCATCAGTCAGTCAGCCTCCTCCATTACAAAGGCCATCAGATCCTCCACTCAGACTTGAGAAATGGCAATTAAAAGCTATTGAGGACGACATTATTAAAGCACTGCTTAATTCTGGAGTCAGTTTTAGCAAAGTCCATCATCTCACTAACATGACCCAAGAAGTGAAAGCAGAACTGCAATGTTTAAGGCAACTTGCAGCTAATCAACAAAGAAGAATGGCAGCAATTGAAGAGCAGCTTAGGATTCAAAGAAATTCTATTCAAGGCACTGTACAAGAATTGAAAGAAGAACACAGTCAGCTCACTAGCTCCATCACTGCACTAAACAGTAAAATTGACAAGCTGATGGAAGAGCCAAAGAAAGATTAGTCTGAACCTTCATCTTCAAAACCTTGAACCTAGACTGATCCTAGACTAAAACTACCCTTAGCTTAGATTGACACCAATGTTTTTCAAAACATAACCTTGTACTAAGCTGAGTTTCATGATTTTTTTTGGTACACTTGTATACTGTCTGATACAAATTGATCTCAATTATAATCTTTTTGATTTATCAAGTGTACTTCATTTATCAAATGTAATAAATGCTTACTCTTCTTGAAATGCAGTGAATGTCTTTATTGGTTTGTATGCTGCTCTAATACATATTGAATCAACTCTTAATCCTTAATGTTAGTATCAAAAATTATGTTTAATTTCCTTCCTTTTGTTGATGACAAAAAGGGGAAGAAATATATATAAAAGAATTCTAAAGAGCTAAGAAATGTGAAAAGAATTCAGAATACAAATCGGAAGAATTATATGATAAAGAATTCTAATGTGAACAATCTCTACATTAAAAATAATATATAAGCGGAGATTTAAATTATGATGGTAAACAAAACTTAAGAAAAGATGAAGAACAAGAACTCTGCATAATTCAAATGGTTATAATTGATAGGGGGAGATTTTCTCCTTAATTTGGTGAAATTATGCATGTATCTCTGAATGTCATATTTGCTCTGAACTTCATTATAAAATTTTGATAATTGCTATGAAATTTATTACAAAATTCTTTTTAATTTAATGGTTTTGTCATCATCAAAAAGGAGAAGATTGTCAACCCTAAAGGATGAATTTTGATGATTACAAAACACTTGAGATCATGTTATATACTAGTGACATTGGCTTAATTGTGAAGTTTTATAAGTCAAGAAAAATCAAAAAAATTGAAGCACTGCAAAATCTTAAGTTCTTCGCAAATATCTCATTGGACATGTTCTAAAAGGAATTGATCTTAATCTAGTCCATGGAGATTAGAGAAGAAGTCTAAAAGTTTTCTGTTTGAAAGACTTGAGTCAACTTCTAAGCAAAAATGATAAGTTTAAGTTGATTCTAATAAGTTTTATTTAAGGAACACAGTCAAAGAGTCGACCCCCGCAAAACATGAGTCGATCCTTGTGTAGTTTAAAGTAAACAAAAAGTTTTTATCGCCTGAGAAAAGCTTGAAGAGTCGATCCTTATTCAAAATGAGTCGACCCCCGAAATTGAAGAGTCGACTCCTGCTCAATCTCAGCGCCGGCCGAAAAACTAAAGCTTGAGCCGACCCTTGTGTTTAAAGAAGCGACTCCTGATGAAAATGAGTCGACCCTTGTATTTAAAGAGGCGACTCCTGATGAAGATGAGCCGACCCTTAAGAATTAAGAGTCGACCCTTTAAGGATGACACAGCAAAAGCTCTCTCCACGATTTGAAGTGCCGATCCAGAAAGAACACGAGCCGACCCTTGAGATACATGAGTCGACCCTTGTACTGCTGGGACCACAACGGAAAGCTGTGAACGATTTTTGTCTTCTTCTATAACAGAAAAAGATTCTCATCAGAACGGGAAGAAATGAATTCAAATCCCGCCGAAGAATTTTTCTATAAATACGAGGGAACCTCAAAATAAAAACAACGGGAAAAGAAAAAAGATTCCATTGAAAACAAAAAGTTTCCACTGAGAAAAAGAGAAGAAAAGCTTAACAATTCATCTTCCTCACCAGCACTGTAATCAGAAACTTTCTCTTATGAGGAGATCAGTCGAAGTTTCTCACTGCATCGTGAAGAGCTGCTGTTTAGACATTAGAACATCCTTCCACAGTAAACTACTTCATCAGAAACTTTCTCTTGTGAGGAGATCAGTTGAAGTTTCTCACTGCATCGTGAAGAGCTGCTGTTCAGACATTGGAACATCCTTCCACAGCAAACTACTTCATCGGCTTCAGCTTTTGCTTTCATTGAATTATTTTTTATATGCTCTGAAGCTTTATGTTTTCAGTTACAGCATTCTTTTAGTTGGATTAATTGTTGCTGTAACAGTTTCATTGGTTTGAAACTTGTAAAGGCTCTTCCAAGCCTTGATTGAAAGTTGCTGAATCAGGTATATTCAGCAAGGGTGATAGTTTTGGTTGGTTCATCTGAAAACCAACTGGGTTGTTTGTGAGCTCGGAAAAACAAACGGTGTAAAGTTTTTGGTTGGTTTGTCTGAAAACCAACTGGGTTATTTGTGATTCCGAAAAACAAAAGATTTTCGGTTGGTTGCCTGGGAAAACTAACTGAATTTTTGATTGTGAGCCAAGAAAACAATCAGGCTGTAATCTACTGGGTTATAGTGAAAATCTCAAGCTAGGCTTGAGGAGTGGATGTAGGTGCTGGAAGTGCACCGAACCACTATAAACCTTGGTGTTTGTGATTGTGGTTCTTCTCTTCCTTTCCTCTGCATATTCCTTACTGCATTCCTAACTTTTATTTACTATCATATTTGTGCAATCTCATTTCCGCTGCTGAATCTATAAGATATTAGTAACTCATACTCTCCATATGTTTTAACGTTAATAATTTTTAAAGAAACCCAATTCACCCCTCCTCTTGGGCTACACCTCTGGGCAACAAGTGCAATCCTCTTAGGTTGAACCAAATCTAATTAGGTCAAACCCTGATGAAGCCCAAATTATATCCAATTCAATTTAGCTCATCCTTAGTCCAATTACTCAATCAAATTGAGTTTATTAGCAAACTAATTGCTAATAAATCCTCCAATAATTTATTAATTATTTTTCAGCAACTTTTATTGATGATAATTTGTCAATCGAATTGACCAAATTATCTCTGGATGATTCTTAATCATCCATCAGCCATTAAGATCAATTTAGAAAACTTCTATGCGTGTGACCCCATAGGTTCGAACCTAAGTCGGTAGCACAGGAACGACTTTCTGTACTAATTGATGTGACCATCTAGCAATGGTATCCAACGTTCGGATAGGCCGAATATATGCGAAGCAATTTTCTGGAATCCCTGGACTATGGTTACTGTATAATTTATCCCTATGACTCCTAATGCCAGGATGACATCAGAGTTTTGTCAACTCTGTAATAGTACATCCACTCTGTGATTCAATTTTTACAAATCTTGCGACTCTTCACAAGGATTATCCTGGCAAAGATTTTGCTAAATTGAACACAAGGGCATTATCTCCTATCACCAGGAGGGGTTAATTCCATCTTGACTCACACACCGACTTTGCAAGTACTTGACTGCACCCAGTGACCTTTCATTCTTGAATTAGAAATTCAGTTGTCCGGTACCAAAGTACAGTGAGTTGTTTGCTAATCACCGTGGTGATCTCAGGTCTGAGGGACACATATACCCATATCCACTCGGAACATCTCTTGACAGCAGAGCATTCCGGAATTGGCCACGTTCAGTGAAATGTACTCCTACACTTCATCTGTGTGACATATCAGTATCTCCACACTTCTTGGTTAAGAGGACAACCAACGTATATGGCACACAACGACCTAATCTTGATAATGTTGTTGTCCTAGTAACAGCACATTATTTGGTTGCGAACTATTTTAAGAACTCGTAGATAAATCCTCCTTTATCATAAAGGAGTCCTAAGGACTTCATCTCATAACAAGAGTTCATTTGAAGATGTATAAATAAAATGATGAATAATGCCAAATAATATTTTATTAATTAATCAATTCATATACAAGTTCAATCATCAATTGGCTGACGATTGACTTTTAAGATATAATTTCCAATAATTCCCACTTAGATTAAAGCCAATCGGTATAGTATCGTATACCGATTTTCAACTTGTAGTCGTTGAACTCTTTGATGCCAAGGACTTTCGTAAATGGATCAGCCAGATTTTCTTTTGTATCAATCTTCTGAAGATCATTATCACCTCGTTCGACGATCTCTCGAACTAGGTGGTAGCGACACAGAATATGCTTGGTCCGCTGATGTGCTTTGGGTTCTCTTGCTTGAGCTATGGCTCCAGTGTTGTCACAAAATACAAGCACTGGACCATCAATGGAGGGTGTCACTCCAAGCTCGGTGATGAACTTCCGCAACCATACAGCTTCCTTGGCGGCATCAGATGCTGCGATGTATTCTGCTTCACATGTGGAATCTACCACTGTATGCTACTTGGAACTCTTCCAGCAGATGGCCCCACCCTTAAGAGTAAAGATATATCCCGATACACTCTTGCTATGATCTTGATTGGACTGAAAACTTGAATCGGTATATCCCTCAAGTTTTAAGTCAGAATCACCGTAGACAAGCCACTAGTTTTTAGTATTTCTCAAATACTTAAGGATGGTTTTTACAACCTTCCAGTGGTTGCTACCTGGATCAGACTGGTATCTGCTCACTACTCCTACTGAGTATGCCACGTCTGGTCTAGTACATGTCATGGCATACATTATAGATCCCACTGCCGAAGCATATGGAATTTGATCCATACTCTCTCTTTCTTGAGGGATTGTTGGACAATCCTTCTTAGAGAGGTTAATTCCATGGTCTATCAGAAGATAGCCTTTCTTGGAATTAATCATACTGAACCTCT